>NW_028122304.1:0-69657 GCF_965194805.1 Balaenoptera borealis
GTGCCGCAACTAAGACCCAACGCAGCCAAATAAATAAATATTAAAAAAAATAATAACTACAGGCATCCAATGCCACACCCTTACAATTATCCTCATCCACATATTATTCAAACACTACCTATACAGCATCCCGACCTACCAAAAGTTAAAGTGCAAATATTTTAATGCTACAGTATGCCAGGAACTATCTTCATCTCATTTACTACTGACAGTGGAGTTCTTGTTGCCCTATACCAGGTGGATTGATACAACTCTGGAATCTCACCTTAAGTGAGGAAATGAGACATGAAATGGAAGGAAGAAAATACAGAGTGAGCTGATGAACAGGTTTCAACTGTGGACAATTGGAACCCAAGTATGCTCGAATCGCTGAAGTTGTCCCACTTGAAGGACAAAGAGTTGGGGTATTTTTCCACTGGCTCCCCTCCATTGTTGGCTGATAGCTCTTTTCCCAGAGCATTAACTCCCAGGCACACTGTGCCCCTGCATTCCAAGAGATCCTCCAAGGGTCAAGTTGCAGGCATCTACAGTAAGAAGCCTTAGAGTTACTGCCAGTGCCTTGTCCATATCCCTTGCATCCTACCATTTTTGTATGTGCTGAACAATTCCATCCACCATTATCTCTTAGGTAGGAGAAACTCAGTTTTTCACCTGTGTAGGGAAAAGCCCAGACGTTCCCTCCTCTGTTTTTCTCCTGTGCGTCTCCTTTATTTTTACACTACTACCACACTCACACAGGACGCTTCGGTCACCAAACATGCGCGGGTTTCCCCACACCAAGCAATTCTCTGTGACACCAGCTGGGTGTCCTACAATTCAACTCAATACTGACACCATCTACTCAGAGACCACATCCCGTCTCACAGGTGAAGGGATCAGTTCCACCAGATTCTCCCACCCCAACTTCAGATGCCAATCACAAGCCCATGTTGACACCTGTGCTTCTGACTGATCTTCTACAAATCAGAGGTTCAATTAATTTGCTAGAGCAGCTCACAGAACTCAGGAAAACAGTTTACTTATGTTTACCGGTTTATTATAAAAGGATATGATAAAGGATACAGATGAACATCCAGATGCAAGAGATGTGCAGAGCAAGGTATGTGGAAAGGGGTGCGGAGCCCTCTCCAGGGACCACTCCCCCAGCACCTCAAGTGATCACCAACCTGTAAGCTCTCCAGACCCTATCTTTGTGGGGTTTTATGGTGGCATCATTACATGGGCACAATTGATTAAATCATTGGCCATTGGCTATTGATTCAACTTCCAACCCCTCTCCCCTCCCCAGAGGTCATGGCAGGTGGGACTGAAAGGGCAAGAACCACGGATGAAGACCAAATATATTATATATGAGAAATGCATTTTCATCTAAATGACCAAATATATTTTTCTTCTAAATCACAGTATTACAATCTGTATCTCTGTGCTGGTAGGTTTCTTCCAGAAATACAGAAGACCACTCTGCCCACACACACGGCAGGCTGGAAGGGTTGGGTGGGAATGTGAACTCGGACAGCCCCGAGGAGCAACCTCCAACCAGTGACCGATGGAAACTGACACAGATCGCCGGTGCTCTTAAGCCTCTCTGGGGGATCATAATTATGAGCCGCATCTTTTACACCGCCCCCCCCTCAGGATTAAGCGTCTGTCTTCCACTGTGGTAACTGGCTTCATAATGACCCTTTAGTACATTCCTCTGACTATATTAATAACCACACTCCCTTGCCTATGTTCCCTAAATTTTCCAGAAAGCTAAAAAATACTTCCTTTCAAATCTTCATCTCAAAGTCCGCCCCTGGGGGAACACAAACTAAGGTAAACATTTCACTGTGTTAAAGAACAGTGATTGATGAGGACAGACGACTAGAACACCAACAACAACTCCTAGGAAGGAAGGGAAGAGAAAGAAAACGGTTGCATCACATCAGATAGCTCTGCCATAAAATGCTTCCAAAACATTTTGACATGACTCTTTTGGTGTAGCTACTTGAGCTAAGGTCACATTTTTATGGGACCTAACAACAAAACAAAAATAAAACACTAAAATTTTAGTCATGTATTAGGGTCAGAAATGGAGTGAGGGTTAAGAGGAGAAATCATTTTGAAGAAAATCTATGTAAATCCTGGAGCCAAACAGTTACCCAAAATGTACACATTAAAAGGGCCACAAATCACAGAAACGAAATATCTGCAATACCCAACAATATCAGAACCACGCAAGAATTCTGGTTCTGGACTGGGAAACCAGAGGTCCAGGAAATGGGTGACGTAAATGCTATAAAACTGCTAGACAGGGAGAGGTGACTACTGAGGGGGCAGAGACTCCCAGGATCAAGATGAAACTCCAAACCCAAACTGTGAAACACATATAGGAACTAATCACCAGGGAGTTCCCTGGTGGTCTAGTGGTTAGGACTCAGCCCTTTCACTGCAGAGGCCCAGGTTCACTCCCTGGTGGGGGAACTGAGATCCTGCAAGCCGCATGGTGCAGCCAAAATGAAAACAAAAAAACAAAAACAAAGTCTGAGAGACAGTTTTAAAGATATCATTGCTGAAAGTTTTCCAGTTTTTAAAAATATATAAAATATCATATCTAGAGCCCCTTCTGAATGTCAAGCAGGACAAATTTTAACAATAATAATAGTCCAAATTAGACACATAGCAGAAAAAAAATGCAGTAAACCAAAGAAAAAGAGATCATCGTAAAACTTACCAAAGATACAATAAAAAAGGATAACTATTAATGAATGACAGTGTATTTCTCATCAACAATAATACCAGAAACAAGAGACTGACAAATCCTAATATTTAAAGTGCTAAGGGAAAATAGGTGTCTCTTTTACCTAATCAAATTCTCATTAAAATAAGAGCAAAATAAAAATATATTCAGACATACAAAGACCAAGAGAACCCTACTCACGCAGGAACAGTCATCTGAAGATTAATAGATAGCTGCTGAAAATCTTTACCAAAACATATGAAGACCAAATCAAAGAGAGGCATGAACTTACAGGAAACAGACAGTATGGAAGATGGGAACTTGAAGAGAAAATAGTAACTTCATGCATATAGCAAGAAATGGACATTATTATAAAGGAGCATTCAGAGGGGAGAAAACGACACAAGGAATTTTAAAATATTAGAGTGAAAATGAAAACACTCAATGGAATGGTTGGAAGACAAAGTCAAGGAAATCTCCAGAAATTAGAACACAGTGCTAGAGAGATGAAAAAATTCTAAAGGCTAACATTGAACATTAGGAATTCAGAAGAGAGAGAAGAGAGAAAACAAAGTAAAAAGAATCATTAAATAAACAATCAATAGATTGCCCAAACTGGAAGATGTAATTTTCCAAATTAAACTCCCAATCCAGTGGGTAAAACAGGCATGCAGCAAAGAATATCATGAAATGAAAATTCAGGACACTATGGACAAAGAGAAGGTATTTCATAATTCCAGAGAAAGAAATGTAAATTAAACGCAAAGGAACAAGATTGGGGTTAGATTCCTCAACAGTAACCGTGGAAGCTGGAAGGAATCCCAAGGGAAAATGTATCCCAACTTAGAGTCCTAGTCACAGCCATACCATTAATCAGGAAGTTGGAATAAAGATATTTTTAACATGCAAATTTGAAAAAAACTGAAAAAGAAAAAAAAAAAAGGATCTCCCATGCAACCTGGTGACCTAATACAAATAGACAGCCAGTTATTTCTCCAGCAAAAATGAATTTATAGTATTCAGGATTAGCAAAGAATTATAATTCAATGTCTACAACCATGGTGAGCCACGTGTTAGTCCCCCACAAAAATGGAGAGGATAACTCTTTTATAGAGGGGGGAAAGGAAGTTAGGAGGGCTATAGTAAACACAGAGTCCTTGGCTTTTCATTGGCTGACTTGTGACTGCCTCTCATGGACTAAGCTCTTGCCAGGAAAGAAGAGGAAGTCTTTCTCCTTCCTGTTGGGCTCTGCTATCATCATGGGGTATGCGAGCTCCCCCTTCTGGCCTCCTGACTCTATTTTAATTGAGGTTTCTCTTCATTAATTTTTACAACCCTTTCTCAGGAAGCTATTGGAGTCTGTGCTCTGCCAAAATAAGGGAGTAAACCAAGAAAGAAGAAAACATGGGAACCAGGAAAGAGAATTCACCATAAGACAGAGGCAAAGAGAATCAACAAGATAATGGGTAGGGGAGAGTCTAAAATGGCAGGTGTGAGCAAGCCTAGAGAGAACCAGTCCAGGTTGGAGCAGGTAGAAAGGATCAAGAAGATAGATATGTCTACAAAATATAAAACACCTGATGTAGCTGAGCATATTGAGAAACATTTGGAAGTTTAGGGTCAGATCTGGAATGAGTTGGTGACAAATACATAAAAAACTAAGAAACAAAGTCCCTTTTCCTTGTTCTAAGGAGAACAAAGATATGCATATGAAACAAAAAGTAATCACAGGGTATCACATGACTCAACTACAAATTGTATTTGCATTGTCATGATAATGTAAAAATTGAATATCATTTTAACCAATGTTATAAATGTATGGGCAGCATGAAGGTTAGGAAGTATCTGTGAGTGTGTGTGTTTGTGTGTGTGTGTGTATACTAAGCTGGGGTGCGGAGAATGAAATAGAGATAAATCCTCATCTTCCAAACTGGAAGTCAAAAAAAATGCCCAAAACGGGGGGAAATATCAAGAGGTAGCACAATAAGTAATTTATTTAGAGACATGGACAAAAATATCAAATAAAATAGATAAAGGATGGGACTTCCCTGGTGGCGCAGTGGTTAAGAAGCCGCCTGCCGATGCAAGGCACACAGGTTTGAGCGCTGGTCCGGGAAGATCCCACATGCCGCGGAGCAACTAAGCCCGTGTGCCACAATACTGAGCCTGCGCTCTAGATCCCACGAGCCACAACTACTGAGCCCACGTGCCACAACTACTGAAGCCCGTGCTCCACAACAAGAGAAGCCACCGCAATGAGAAGCCCACGCACCACAATGAAGAGTAGCCCCCGCTCGCTGCACTACAGAAAGCCCGTGTGCAGCAACAAAGACCCAACGCAGCAAAAAAGAAATAAAGTTTTTTTTAAAAATTGATAAACGAGATGAAAATGGCTTCCTCTGAGTAGGGGAAATGAGATGGTGAGGGAAAACAGGGGTTTTTTTCTTAAATAAAAAGCCATGTAGAAATATGATTCTTTAAACTATGTGTACATTGAATAAAAACTAAACTAAAAAATGTGACCTAATTACATTATTTTTTCCTGTGTCAAGATAACTGTTTACAAGATCACTAAATGACATTAGCTGTACCAGGAACAAAGAGAGGCTGATTTATGGGCATACATACTAGACATTAATCTTGGCCTCATCTGGCCAGGGCCCTCTACCCAACCACTGTAGGCAACTTGATCAGTAAACGTACAGGATGACTCAGTCAGAGGCCTACTTAACATGAAAAAACATACCATGCCATTAAGAGGAAACACCTTTTATACCTGTGATAGCTATAAACATTGATCTTCTCAAAGGTACGGTCCCTGTGTTTCACGTCTGTATCCCACGTGCCTGGAATATAGTATGTGCTCAAAAATGTATTAATGTGTGCATATTTTACCTATTCAAAAAAATCCTCAAAGAGGAAACCATAAAGGAAGTTACAAAATATTTAGAAACACGTGACAATGTGTTCCGAGGCCGGCGCGGTGGAGTTGCAAAAGCTGCGGGTGCGGAGGAGCTGTGGAGCCGACCCCGCGAGCCGGGAGCATGAGGGCCTGGTGTCTGTGTCACATTTGTACCTGCGGAGTCATTGAGGATGGAATGGGGGAAATACAGATACAGAAACCTACAAAGAAACAACAAGGAATATACGGATGTTCTGTCGCTAATCATCTCGGTTCGGATGTGGAAAGTTCTTCTGTGCTGTACACAGAGGCACCTGTTATCTTGCCTATTGGAAGGAATATCACCAGACCGGAGCACAGCCATCTCTCCGTCGTGATTGGAGGCATCGTGGAAGCACCCCAGAGAGCAAACGTGATCATGCAATGTCCTGTCAAAGGTGTCCCTCAACCTAATGTAACTTGGCTGAAGAAAGGAGGATCTCTGAGTGACAATATTCCCTTGCTTTTCAATGGACCCCTGTTGTTACAGAATGTTTCCCTTGAAAGTGAAGGAACCTACGCCTGTCCAGCCACCAATGCTCTTGGAAAGGCGATGGCAACATCCATCCTCCACTTGCTGGAGACTTTCTGGGAGCTTGGTAGCTGGACACATTGTTCTGCCACTTGTGGCCACTTGGGAGCCCGAGTTCAGAGACCCCAGTGTGGAATGGCCAATGGGCAGGAAGTGAGTGAGGCCTTCTGTGAGCACCTCCAGGAGCCGCTGGCTGGGTTCCAGCCCTGTCACATCTGGGACTGCCCCTCGAGGTGGTTCACGGGCACGTGGTCAGAGTGCTCTGTGTCTTGCGGTGAAGGATTCCGCAGTCGGCAAGTGACCTGTAAGCGCACGAGAGCCAATGGAACTGTGCAGGTGATGCGTCCGAGAGCATGTGCCCCCAGAGAGAGGCCTCTGGGAAGTACCTGCTCCAGTCACCCATGTGTTCAAGGGCTTATTGAACCAGGGAACCAGGGAACGCTGAAAAATCTAGTGCTCTGATAGTATGATCATCTAGTATAATCATCCACTCCCTGTGGTGAAACCCATGCATCAAAAAACTAAAATTAACAAAGAGACTTCCCTGGTGGTCCAGTGGTTAAGACTTCGCCTTCCAATGCAGGGGGTGCAGGTTCGATCCCTAGTCGGGGACCAAGATCCCACATGCCTCGCGGCCAAAAAACCAAAACATAATACTGAAGCAATATTGTAACAAATTCAATAAAGACTGCTTTATTGCTGAACGACAGTCATGAAACTCAGCTGCACAGGGACCTTACCACACCGCGCAAAGGCTGGTTCACAGGACCTTGTGATTCTCTTAATGGGCCTCTCTGTTGTAATTAACACAGGCCGCAGGGACCAAAAGTTCCCCTCGGCCCTTCTGAAAATGTTCGGGAATGGTAGTGCAGGAAGGGAATACACACTTTCCGCATTTCTGCCCTGCAGGGCAGCAGTTGTTGCTGTTGGGAGTCACTGTGCTAATTCTCTTAGGTCATTTTTCCCTTTAGTCGTTCTGACTACCTCCAAGCGCTCCATGGCTGCACGCTTGTCTCACTGGAAAATGCACAGCCCCAATTCTGTGCAGGGACGACGCGAAGCAGAGTGTGATGCATCTCTCTGGAGCGTCAAGTTTATTAACTAGAGTTGGAAGAACCAAGGAGTTCTTGGAACAAGAACTATCCCCCTCCCCCACCAACACGGAAGACAGAAGAGTAGGGGAGGGGAGACGTGCCCCAGGAATGACAGTCCAGTCTCTCAAGTTTCACCCAGGTGGGGGTTGAGGGGCAGACCTGCAGCCACGGTGGCCTCGCTTTCGGTCGCCCGGGCTGCTCCGGACCATCCTCTGAGCTGGCCAGGGTCTTGGATACGATGCTGCTGAAGGCCGTGCAGAGAACACACTCCTCTTCCCCTGCACCGGGCCCCAGGGAGCGCGGCGGCCTGACCTTCCTGCCTCAGTCATCCATGGGGTTCACATGGGCTCACTTTATTATGACGCCTCATGCTGGGCAGCTTGCAACAAAGATGTTTCAAAATAAAGTTCCAGATTCTCCCAGCCACCCCTTGCTTTTTCTGGCTCTGGCCAGAGACAGTGGATGAGGACACACTCTCAGGCTGCCCAGCGTGGGAGGACCTTCCAGTGTTGGACACACCCAGGGGGCAGCTGCTTCCCTCTGGGGCTCCAATCCTGCTGCTGCTGCTGGAGGTGGATGTCCCAGTGCCACACTGGGGGGCTGGGCTGGGGGTGGCAGTCCTCGCCTCCAGGCTGGGTGGGGGACAGGCAGACTCACCGGTCTTCTGCCCTGCCTGCTGGTCTTCCTGCAGCGGCACAGTTTTTCTGTGGTAGAGCCACCTGGTTTGCAGGGAGGACACCACAGGGCTCGGCGAAGGCTCAAGTTCACTGCCACAGAGGTCCCCGCAAGAGAAGGGCTTCAGAGTTATGATGGAGACCTCCACCTTGGGTTTCTTGGAGCTCACACTGCCTGTCCCAGTGTCCTGGATCTGGTCGCAAGTCAAGCCCGGAGTCCTCACCATTGTCACCTCCAGGTCCTTTTCACAGGGTGGCTGGAGTGGCTCCTTCTGGCCCATGTTGACCCATGGATGCCTCATGAGGTCACGTAAGGTGCCTCTGTCACTGGGGTTGAGGGCAATCATTTTTTGTAACAGATCCCTTATCTCCAAAGACAGATAAGGTGGGATGGGGTATTGCCCTCGTAGGACTTGCTTCCGCAGCTCCTGGAAGTCTTTTCCCACAAAGGGCCGGGACCCAGTTACCATGGTGTACAGCACTACTCCCAGGCTCCACACGTCCACCGCAGGGCCGCTGGAGCTCTGCCCCAGGAAGAGTTCCGGGGCAGCATAAGGGGGTGTGCCGCAGCTCGTGTCCAGTTGGAAAATGTCATCACACTTGTTGCTGAGGCCAAAGTCTGTAAGTTTGATATTCATCTTGGAATCAAAGAGGAGGCTCGGTGGCTTCAGGTCCCGGTGCACGATGCCCCTCCGGTGGCAGTGCTGCAGGGCGGAGACCAGCTGCTGGAACGGGCCTCGGGCCTCCGCCTCTGTCATACGGCCATGGATCTTCAAATAGCGGTACATGTCCCCCCCACTGAGGTACTCCATCACCACGAAAAATGTCTCCTCTGTGTCAATCACCCCCAGCAGTTTCACAATATTGGGGTGATTCAGAGCCTTCAGACTGCACACTTCCCGGAAAAGTGCCTGGACACTTGAGAAGCTCTGACGCCTTTTCTTTATGACCTTCACAGCCACCTGTGTCCCGGTCAGAATGTGCCAGGCCAACTTCACTTTACCGAAGGTGCCTTCACCAATGGTGTGGAGGATCCGGAAGTCATCAATACGAGCCTTCTTGCCAGCAGATTTGGCTGTGAGGCCCTGCATCCTGGTGATCTGCTAACTACACTGACTGACAGCACTACCGAGCAACGCTAACTACGCTAACTAACAATGCTAACTGTACTAACAGGGCTAAGTATGCTGTCTCTACTAACAACGCTAACTACGCTAACTGTACCAACAGCGCTAACTAGTACTAACTACACTAACTATGCTAATCAAGTATTAACTATACCAACAATACTCACTATGCTAACTGTACAAAGAACAATGACACAAATAAAAAAGAGTAGAGAAAAGAGAAACGAAAATCAACAAAATGGCACAAACAAGGAAAACACAAGCTAACTGTAGGTCCAAGGCCATCAGGTCACCAAAAGCAGCTTCCTGGGCTCTAAGGACCAAAAACCTGGGCCCACCTTTCTCTTTCATAGGGCTCTGTGAAGTACATCACAATGGTGCACTCTGAGGTCAGAGCAAGAAATGGACCCATCACCGCTTGGGGATACACCACAGTGGTTTTCTCACTTTTTGAGTTCAAGGCCCCTTTACACTTAGGAAAAAGGATCCCAAAGAAAGTTTTCTTTACGTGTGTTATTAGATATTGGTATTCACTTTGTTATAAATAAAAATCTGCAGGATACTTCAGTGGCCTTTTTATTTCTAGTTTGAAAACGCGTAATAATTTTAGAGACCTCATAATGTCTACACTTGAAACGTTCAATTCCTTTTCCTTAAATTCTGGTCTCAAAATAACGTTACTGGGCTTCCCTGGTGGCGCAGTGGTTGAGAGTCTGCCTGTCGATGCAGGGGACACGGGTTCGAGCCCTGGTCTGGGAGGATCCCACAGGCCGCGGAGCGACTGGGCCCGTGAGCCACAATTGCTGAGCCTGCGCGTCTGGAGCCTGTGCTCCGCAACAAGAGAGGCCGCGACAGTGAGAGGCCCGCGCACCGCGATGAAGAGTGGCCCCCGCTTGCCGCAACTAGAGAAAGCCCTCGCACAGAAACGAAGATCCAACACAGCCAAAAATAAATTAACTAATTAAAAAATATATATAACGTTACAACTTAACTGACTTCACGATACTATACAAAATGTTCTGTTGCATAAGACATGATACGGTACATTATGAAAGTCTATGAAGCTGAGAGAAGGTTTGCCAGGAAGGTCATTGAGCAGATTTCTCATCAGGAGCCTCGGAGGCCAGATGGCATGACTCAATGTACTTGAAGTGTTGAAGGAAAGAAACCGTCAACCAAGAATCCTATATCTAGCAAAACTTTCCTTCGAAAATGAGGGAGAAATCAAGACATTCCCAGTTAATCAAGAGTTGAGAGAGTTCTTAACCACCAGACCCGCCTGCCACAGGGAGTTCTTCAGGTTGCAGTCAAGGACCCTGGACAAGTAGCTCAAAGCCTTATGAAGAAATAAAGACCTCTGGTAAAAGTAGACAGACGGGCGACGAGAAAAGCTAGTACTCTTGTAACTTTGGTTTGTAGCTCCACTTTTTGTCTTCTATTTGATGTAAGAGACTAATATATAATAAAACACACATAGAAATCAAAAAGAAAAAAAAAAGATCACCTCTTCACCTAGAAAAGTTACTTCACCCCCACTTTAGCCTAACTTTGGGAATTCCCATCAACAACATTCTTCTTTCCACTGTAGGAAGCAACGCTGCCAGAAGCTATGGCAAGCAGAGCCTCTTCTAAAATGCCTCTGATGATTGCAGCAACATGGATGCAACTAGAGATTATTAAGTGAAGTAAGTCAGAAAGAGAAAGACAAATACCATGTGATACCACTTACATGTGGAATCTAAAGTATGGCACAAATGAACCTATCTATGAAACAGCAACAGACTCACAGACATAGAGAACAGACTTGTGGTTGCCAAGGAGGAGGGGGGTGGGAGAGGGAAGGGCTGGGAGTGTGGCATTAGCAGATGTAAACTATTATATATAGGAGGGATAAACAACAAGGTCCTACTCTACAGCACAGGGAACTAGAGTCAATATCCTGTGATAAAACTGTAATGGAAAAGAATATAAAAAAAGAATGTCTATATGCGTATAACTGAGTCACTTTGCCATACAGCAGATTGGCACAAGATTGTAAATCAACTATACGTCAATAAAAACAAAAAAATAAAATAAAACATGCCTCTGATGACGTACACAGCCCCTGCTCCTGCTGACTACCTCTCTGCAGCACCCAACACTGTGAAACCCCGCCCCCAGCTGAGGTCACTCCGGTCCTGTGTCTCCTTCCTTTGTCCTCTGTCTCCCACCAGTGTTTCTCTAACAGAAACACAAAGAACTGCTGTGTTTTCACTCAGTCTCACTGTTCACGTTCCCACGCTTGATTTGGGCATCAGACCTGCAAGAGTTCAAAACTTACTGGGTGGTAGAACTGCCATTTCTCTGCCTGTCTCTCATTATAAAGAACTTCTCTGAAATTCTGAATTCACTGGTCTGGTCATCCATTCACCAGCAAGTATCTAGGTACTGGGGTTAAGCGCTAGGAATGAGATACAGTTGTTAGTAAAGAAACAACAAACCCCAAATGGAGTCACTTGTGCTAAGTCCCACGTCAGCAAACCAAGACTTAACAGCTAACCTAATTGCAGTTTCAGCCTCTCTCAGGAATGGGACCTTTCACCAATAGATCTGGAATCACCTGGTCAGCACTAGAGGGGTGACCCCCCCCACCCACCTTCCCCCAAGAGGAAGGTGACCCTGCCTGAAACAATCCACTCTTAGCTAGAAACTTCCCTTTTCTGCCCCCTCCTGCCTGTAAAGTTCTTGCATTTTTTACAGCTCCGCAGAGCCCCTTTCTACTTGCTCAATGGGATGCTGCCCGATTCATAAATCACTGAATAAAGCCAATTCGATCTTCAAATTTACTCAGTTAGAATTTTATGTTTTGAATACAGTGATGAGCAAAACAAATAAAAAGAGAGGCATCAAACTCTTCGGAGAGTGTATCCCATTATCCCTCACACTCTTGGAAGCCTGGGTCAGCAGAAATGGAGGAGAGCCAGTGACAAGAAAAAGCCTCTTGAAAACCAAATCAGAGGTCCTGAAATACTACAGACTTACTTGTACAAGTGGGTGGGAACAAGCAGAGAGTAGCAGTTGTTTATTACTGTACACTGTAATCGAGGGAAACATTTGGAGTTCAAGAATAGAGATTTAAAGATGAGATGCTAAAATTCATAACAACTTGTCCAAAACAGGCCAGAAAACCTTAAGTTTTCGCCTTGTTTAAAAGAAGTCCTAAGTAAAGGGAAAACCAAATATTATGAAAAATTTTGGAGACATCTCACACACCAACCTTCCCTTTATTTGAATTACTTCATTATCATTACTTTAGCGTTATGTACTCTCACAAAAGTTCATTTATTCTGAGTTGAGAAGTCCATTTTATCATCATGTGTATCGTGCTTACATTTTAAAATCAGAAACAACTTCCCCAAGATAAAACTGATTCTTCATCTCTTTTGGTTTTACTCTTCCAAAATAGATTAGGTGACTTGGGGTATGATTTTTACCCTATGTTGATTTGCCTACCTTGTAAAGGAGCAAGGAACTTTTCCTTCAACCCTTATTTTCCTAGTGATTTCTTTAAAATGAAAGGTAAATATGTGTTTGTGGGCATATAAGTGTGTGTGTGTACAATCATTTTTATATAGAGATTTATTATCTCTCAATTTATTTTGTACAAGAGGTTTGTCTCAGAAAATCAGTGTCTTCTTGCTTTACTATTGTGCTATTGTGATTTATCATAAGAAATACATTTGGTCTTTGTCCCCTTTCCCCCCCCCCCCCACCTCGCACAGAGCTCCTACAACCCTTGGAATTTCCTCAGTGAGGAGATCAACAAAAATGCCTTTGTTATGTTAACAAGGTGACTTTTGGAACCCACCTAAGGGTGCGGACTGATTGCCAGGAAAACCGAGGGCGAATACAAGGTTGGAACTTTCAGTCCCACCCCCAGGTTTCCACGAAAGGGGGAGAGGCTGGAGGTTGAAACAATAACCAATGGCCAATGATTTAATCAACGGCACCTATGTAACAAAGGCTCCATTAAACCCCAAAAGGACTGGGTTCAAAGAGCTTTCAGACTGGTGAACACATGAGGTGCTCGGGGTGTGGTACCCCAAAGGGGGCGTGGAAGCTCCATGCCCCTTCCCACCACCTTGCTCTATGCATCTCTTCCGTCTGGGTGTTCATCTACGATCATAACCTTTTATAATAAATCGGTAAATGTAAATAAGCTGTTTTCCTGAGCTCCGTGAGCCACTCCAGCAAATTAACTGAAACCAAAAAGAGGGTCATAACTCTAACTTATAACCAATAAGTCCAGGTGACAACCTAGACTTGGGATTGGCATCTGAAATGGAGGGCAGTCTGGTGGGACTGAGCCCTAAACCTGTGGATCTGATGTCATCTCCAGGTAGATAGTGTCAGAATTGAGTTAAATGGTAGGGCACCGAGACAGCGTTGCAGAATTGTTTGCTGTGGGGGAAAAAAAACCACACGTGTTTAGTGACCAGAAGTGTCCAAAGTAAAGTGTTCTGTGTGAGGAGTGAAAAAAGAAATCTCACAGGTGGGTTTTTTTCCAACTCAATTATTCTTCCCTTAAGCCCTGAGGGCATCACAAAAGACCAACAGGATAAAAAGTTACAGTTAAGCCAACCCTGCCTTCAGTCTTTGGTGCACACAAAAGGATCCACAGGGGTAGGTAGTATAACATAGTGGGTAAGAACAAGGACTCTGGGACCATGTGACTCGGGTTTGAATCCCAACTCTCTCTCTCTCCTTCTCCGTCTCCCTCTCCCTCTTTGACTTTGGACAAGTTATTTAGCCTCAGTTTCCTCCCCTGGAAAATGGAGATAATAAAAGTACATTCTGCAGAGGGTTGTTGTAAGGCTTAAATTTCATGATATGTATAAAGTGTCTGGACAGGGCCTAGCTCATAGCTATAAATATTTGAAGTTATTATTACTTTCAATCAGTTCCCTGCGGTCACAAGTGACACGCAGTTATCCGGTGACTTAGTGAACGGATGGTTGACTTAACTAGAGCTACTCAAGAACACAGCTCTCAACACCATGTCAGTGATTCATAAAGGAGCGTCTACTCAAGTTCCTCCCTGGGCCCCACGATTGAACTCACACCCCGGGGCATCCGAAAGGACACGGGAGAGGATTAGAAAACAACTCCTTCCGTCATTTGCATCTCCAGACTTACAACTAAGAGTTCTAAAATAAACAAATGGAGTAGCTTGGGAAATGATGCATCAACTGCTGCTTCTGGTGACATGAATAGTGGGAGCTATCACAAGTCTGCCCATCACACGCTGGGGAGACATTTTCCTCAGACACCAAAGAGAAGCAACAACTCAGGATGACCGAAACCTGCAATCCCCCAGAAAATCAATTGTCACCATCTCGCATCATTTTGATGTGAATAATTATAGGCACTGAATGCGTCCTTGGTATCACCGCAAATGGGTTCATTGTGGCTAGAAATACAGCAGAATGGATTCACAACAAGGCAGTTTCCACAAGTGGCAACATCCTGCTTTTCCTGAGTGTATCCAGAAGAGCGCTACAAAGCTTCATAATGCTAGAACTCACCTTCAGTTCAACATCCCCACAGTTTTATAATCAAGACATTCATTGTATATGATATGATTTTCCCTAATATATTTTTTACATAAATGAGTTATAAAACACTTTCATTTCCTGGTCCCTGTTTCCCATCATGAATCTTCATCCCCATCATGTGGAATAATTGCACATCTAGATGAACCCAACCATTTAACACCCCACATTTACTTCTAAGCAGCCTGGTGTTGTTTGAGATCTCTCACAACTGGATGAAGTTATGTTCCTACAGATTCATGCTCTTCAGCCTCAAATGAGTAACATCACTGGGCATTTCTAGCCTGTATTTCCCTAAAGAAGTCATTCATTAACTACCCATGATGACTATCTCATATCTTTTCCTCAGCCCTAAACCTCCAGTCTATCATCTCTCTGCCTTATTTTCAACTGATGAAGTTGCCCTTACATTTTTTTTTTTTTTTTGATACAAGGAAGTCATCAGGAGGTCATTCCTTCACCTTCCCTTTAGCGAATCTATAAAACCACTAATTTTCTCCTACATTTCTAATATTTCAATAGAAAGAGCGCCCTTCTATCAACATAGATACAGAGAACAAATGGGTGGTTTTAAGAGGTGGGGCGGGGGGGGGGAGGGATGAGAAAAATAGGTAAACTAGGTTTTTTTTTAAGTTCAAATAAAATTTAAAATTTTTAAATAAATACATCTAGGCAAAAGGAGATATTACAAACAGATCATAATCATGAATTTGAATGTGGTTACTCAAAATTCTAAGAGCTATTTTTCAATGTCCAATTTCAAACTATACATGTTGAACACATGTGTACATTTCTGGTCAATATATAATTAGTAGTGGGATTTCACAGTTACAGAATATGTATATCTTCAGCTTTTATATATGCTCCCAAACTGCTTTCCAATAAAGTTCACTGTATTTTCATACACAGTGAAATCCTACATAGTACTGGAACAAATTCAGATAAATCACAAAAATGAAATCTCATAAACACAGATATAAGACAGGATAGATAGTACGGTACAATTTTTAACAATATAAGCATTACAGAAACTGCTCTCTGCAATTTTAAGACAGGATATGTGGGGTGGCTATTGTCTAGAAAGGAGCAAAGGGGGACTTCTGGGGCACTGGTACCATGGTAATATTTTCTTTCATGATCTGGGTGCAAGTTACTTATTTTTAGTTTGTGAAAATCAATGAGTTATATAACTTCAATGAAGAGTTTAAAAACTTAAGTGGCTATACATGTATACATGGATTTGTGTATAAATTTGTGTATTAATGGGCCTCTCTGTTGTAATTAACACAGGCCGCAGGGACCAAAAGTTCCCCTCGGCCCTTCTGAAAATGTTCGGGAATGGTAGTGCAGGAAGGGAATACACACTTTCCGCATTTCTGCCCTGCAGGGCAGCAGTTGTTGCTGTTGGGAGTCACTGTGCTAATTCTCTTAGGTCATTTTTCCCTTTAGTCGTTCTGACTACCTCCCAGCGCTCCATGGCTGCACGCTTGTCTCACTGGAAAATGCACAGCCCCAATTCTGTGCAGGGACGACGCGAAGCAGAGTGTGATGCATCTCTCTGGAGCGTCAAGTTTATTAACTAGAGTTGGAAGAACCAAGGAGTTCTTGGAACAAGAACTATCCCCCTCCCCCACCAACACGGAAGACAGAAGAGTAGGGGAGGGGAGACGTGCCCCAGGAATGACAGTCCAGTCTCTCAAGTTTCACCCAGGTGGGGGTTGAGGGGCAGACCTGCAGCCACGGTGGCCTCGCTTTCGGTCGCCCGGGCTGCTCCGGACCATCCTCTGAGCTGGCCAGGGTCTTGGATACGATGCTGCTGAAGGCCGTGCAGAGAACACACTCCTC
Organism: Balaenoptera borealis; assembly: GCF_965194805.1. NCBI lineage: Eukaryota > Metazoa > Chordata > Mammalia > Artiodactyla > Balaenopteridae > Balaenoptera > Balaenoptera borealis. The sequence continues at coordinate 16,524 of NW_028122304.1, forward strand.
TTCCCCTGCACCGGGCCCCAGGGAGCGCGGCGGCCTGACCTTCCTGCCTCGGTCATCCATGGGGTTCACATGGGCTCACTTTATTATGACGCCTCATGCTGGGCAGCTTGCAACAAAGATGTTTCAAAATAAAGTTCCAGATTCTCCCAGCCACCCCTTGCTTTTTCTGGCTCTGGCCAGAGACAGTGGATGAGGACACACTCTCAGGCTGCCCAGCGTGGGAGGACCTTCCAGTGTTGGACACACCCAGGGGGCAGCTGCTTCCCTCTGGGGCTCCAATCCTGCTGCTGCTGCTGGAGGTGGATGTCCCAGTGCCACACTGGGGGGCTGGGCTGGGGGTGGCAGTCCTCGCCTCCAGGCTGGGTGGGGGACAGGCAGACTCACCGGTCTTCTGCCCTGCCTGCTGGTCTTCCTGCAGCGGCACAGTTTTTCTGTGGTAGAGCCACCTGGTTTGCAGGGAGGACACCACAGGGCTCGGCGAAGGCTCAAGTTCACTGCCACAGAGGTCCCCGCAAGAGAAGGGCTTCAGAGTTATGATGGAGACCTCCACCTTGGGTTTCTTGGAGCTCACACTGCCTGTCCCAGTGTCCTGGATCTGGTCGCAAGTCAAGCCCGGAGTCCTCACCATTGTCACCTCCAGGTCCTTTTCACAGGGTGGCTGGAGTGGCTCCTTCTGGCCCATGTTGACCCATGGATGCCTCATGAGGTCACGTAAGGTGCCTCTGTCACTGGGGTTGAGGGCAATCATTTTTTGTAACAGATCCCTTATCTCCAAAGACAGATAAGGTGGGATGGGGTATTGCCCTCGTAGGACTTGCTTCCGCAGCTCCTGGAAGTCTTTTCCCACAAAGGGCCGGGACCCAGTTACCATGGTGTACAGCACTACTCCCAGGCTCCACACGTCCACCGCAGGGCCGCTGGAGCTCTGCCCCAGGAAGAGTTCCGGGGCAGCATAAGGGGGTGTGCCGCAGCTCGTGTCCAGTTGGAAAATGTCATCACACTTGTTGCTGAGGCCAAAGTCTGTAAGTTTGATATTCATCTTGGAATCAAAGAGGAGGCTCGGTGGCTTCAGGTCCCGGTGCACGATGCCCCTCCGGTGGCAGTGCTGCAGGGCGGAGACCAGCTGCTGGAACGGGCCTCGGGCCTCCGCCTCTGTCATACGGCCATGGATCTTCAAATAGCGGTACATGTCCCCCCCACTGAGGTACTCCATCACCACGAAAAATGTCTCCTCTGTGTCAATCACCCCCAGCAGTTTCACAATATTGGGGTGATTCAGAGCCTTCAGACTGCACACTTCCCGGAAAAGTGCCTGGACACTTGAGAAGCTCTGACGCCTTTTCTTTATGACCTTCACAGCCACCTGTGTCCCGGTCAGAATGTGCCAGGCCAACTTCACTTTACCGAAGGTGCCTTCACCAATGGTGTGGAGGATCCGGAAGTCATCAATATGAGCCTTCTTGCCAGCAGATTTGGCTGTGAGGCCCTGCATCCTGGTGATCTGCTAACTACACTGACTGACAGCACTACCGAGCAACGCTAACTACGCTAACTAACAATGCTAACTGTACTAACAGGGCTAAGTATGCTGTCTCTACTAACAACGCTAACTACGCTAACTGTACCAACAGCGCTAACTAGTACTAACTACACTAACTATGCTAATCAAGTATTAACTATACCAACAATACTCACTATGCTAACTGTACAAAGAACAATGACACAAATAAAAAAGAGTAGAGAAAAGAGAAACGAAAATCAACAAAATGGCACAAACAAGGAAAACACAAGCTAACTGTAGGTCCAAGGCCGTCAGGTCACCAAAAGCAGCTTCCTGGGCTCTAAGGACCAAAAACCTGGGCCCACCTTTCTCTTTCATAGGGCTCTGTGAAGTACATCACAATGGTGCACTCTGAGGTCAGAGCAAGAAATGGACCCATCACCGCTTGGGGATACACCACAGTGGTTTTCTCACTTTTTGAGTTCAAGGCCCCTTTACACTTAGGAAAAAGGATCCCAAAGAAAGTTTTCTTTACGTGTGTTATTAGATATTGGTATTCACTTTGTTATAAATAAAAATCTGCAGGATACTTCAGTGGCCTTTTTATTTCTAGTTTGAAAACGCGTAATAATTTTAGAGACCTCATAATGTCTACACTTGAAACGTTCAATTCCTTTTCCTTAAATTCTGGTCTCAAAATAACGTTACTGGGCTTCCCTGGTGGCGCAGTGGTTGAGAGTCTGCCTGTCGATGCAGGGGACACGGGTTCGAGCCCTGGTCTGGGAGGATCCCACAGGCCGCGGAGCGACTGGGCCCGTGAGCCACAATTGCTGAGCCTGCGCGTCTGGAGCCTGTGCTCCGCAACAAGAGAGGCCGCGACAGTGAGAGGCCCGCGCACCGCGATGAAGAGTGGCCCCCGCTTGCCGCAACTAGAGAAAGCCCTCGCACAGAAACGAAGATCCAACACAGCCAAAAATAAATTAACTAATTAAAAAAAATATATAACGTTACAACTTAACTGACTTCACGATACTATACAAAATGTTCTGTTGCATAAGACATGATACGGTACATTATGAAAGTCTATGAAGCTGAGAGAAGGTTTGCCAGGAAGGTCATTGAGCAGATTTCTCATCAGGAGCCTCGGAGGCCAGATGGCATGACTCAATGTACTTGAAGTGTTGAAGGAAAGAAACCGTCAACCAAGAATCCTATATCTAGCAAAACTTTCCTTCGAAAATGAGGGAGAAATCAAGACATTCCCAGTTAATCAAGAGTTGAGAGAGTTCTTAACCACCAGACCCGCCTGCCACAGGGAGTTCTTCAGGTTGCAGTCAAGGACCCTGGACAGGTAGCTCAAAGCCTTATGAAGAAATAAAGACCTCTGGTAAAAGTAGACAGACGGGCGACGAGAAAAGCTAGTACTGTTGTAACTTTGGTTTGTAGCTCCACTTTTTGTCTTCTATTTGATTTAAGAGACTAATATATAATAAAACACACATAGAAATCAAAAAGAAAAAAAAAAGATCACCTCTTCACCTAGAAAAGTTACTTCACCCCCACTTTAGCCTAACTTTGGGAATGCCCATCAACAACATTCTTCTTTCCACTGTAGGAAGCAACGCTGCCAGAAGCTATGGCAAGCAGAGCCTCTTCTAAAATGCCTCTGATGATTGCAGCAACATGGATGCAACTAGAGATTATTAAGTGAAGTAAGTCAGAAAGAGAAAGACAAATACCATGTGATACCACTTACATGTGGAATCTAAAGTATGGCACAAATGAACCTATCTATGAAACAGCAACAGACTCACAGACATAGAGAACAGACTTGTGGTTGCCAAGGAGGAGGGGGGTGGGAGAGGGAAGGGCTGGGAGTGTGGCATTAGCAGATGTAAACTATTATATATAGGAGGGATAAACAACAAGGTCCTACTCTACAGCACAGGGAACTAGAGTCAATATCCTGTGATAAAACTGTAATGGAAAAGAATATAAAAAAAGAATGTCTATATGCGTATAACTGAGTCACTTTGCCATACAGCAGATTGGCACAAGATTGTAAATCAACTATACGTCAATAAAAACAAAAAAATAAAATAAAACATGCCTCTGATGACGTACACAGCCCCTGCTCCTGCTGACTACCTCTCTGCAGCACCCAACACTGTGAAACCCCGCCCCCAGCTGAGGTCACTCCGGTCCTGTGTCTCCTTCCTTTGTCCTCTGTCTCCCACCAGTGTTTCTCTAACAGAAACACAAAGAACTGCTGTGTTTTCACTCAGTCTCACTGTTCACGTTCCCACGCTTGATTTGGGCATCAGACCTGCAAGAGTTCAAAACTTACTGGGTGGTAGAACTGCCATTTCTCTGCCTGTCTCTCATTATAAAGAACTTCTCTGAAATTCTGAATTCACTGGTCTGGTCATCCATTCACCAGCAAGTATCTAGGTACTGGGGTTAAGCGCTAGGAATGAGATACAGTTGTTAGTAAAGAAACAACAAACCCCAAATGGAGTCACTTGTGCTAAGTCCCACGTCAGCAAACCAAGACTTAACAGCTAACCTAATTGCAGTTTCAGCCTCTCTCAGGAATGGGACCTTTCACCAATAGATCTGGAATCACCTGGTCAGCACTAGAGGGGTGACCCCCCCCACCCACCTTCCCCCAAGAGGAAGGTGACCCTGCCTGAAACAATCCACTCTTAGCTAGAAACTTCCCTTTTCTGCCCCCTCCTGCCTGTAAAGTTCTTGCATTTTTTACAGCTCCGCAGAGCCCCTTTCTACTTGCTCAATGGGATGCTGCCCGATTCATAAATCACTGAATAAAGCCAATTCGATCTTCAAATTTACTCAGTTAGAATTTTATGTTTTGAATACAGTGATGAGCAAAACAAATAAAAAGAGAGGCATCAAACTCTTCGGAGAGTGTATCCCATTATCCCTCACACTCTTGGAAGCCTGGGTCAGCAGAAATGGAGGAGAGCCAGTGACAAGAAAAAGCCTCTTGAAAACCAAATCAGAGGTCCTGAAATACTACAGACTTACTTGTACAAGTGGGTGGGAACAAGCAGAGAGTAGCAGTTGTTTATTACTGTACACTGTAATCGAGGGAAACATTTGGAGTTCAAGAATAGAGATTTAAAGATGAGATGCTAAAATTCATAACAACTTGTCCAAAACAGGCCAGAAAACCTTAAGTTTTCGCCTTGTTTAAAAGAAGTCCTAAGTAAAGGGAAAACCAAATATTATGAAAAATTTTGGAGACATCTCACACACCAACCTTCCCTTTATTTGAATTACTTCATTATCATTACTTTAGCGTTATGTACTCTCACAAAAGTTCATTTATTCTGAGTTGAGAAGTCCATTTTATCATCATGTGTATCGTGCTTACATTTTAAAATCAGAAACAACTTCCCCAAGATAAAACTGATTCTTCATCTCTTTTGGTTTTACTCTTCCAAAATAGATTAGGTGACTTGGGGTATGATTTTTACCCTATGTTGATTTGCCTACCTTGTAAAGGAGCAAGGAACTTTTCCTTCAACCCTTATTTTCCTAGTGATTTCTTTAAAATGAAAGGTAAATATGTGTTTGTGGGCATATAAGTGTGTGTGTGTACAATCATTTTTATATAGAGATTTATTATCTCTCAATTTATTTTGTACAAGAGGTTTGTCTCAGAAAATCAGTGTCTTCTTGCTTTACTATTGTGCTATTGTGATTTATCATAAGAAATACATTTGGTCTTTGTCCCCTTTCCCCCCCCCCCCCACCTCGCACAGAGCTCCTACAACCCTTGGAATTTCCTCAGTGAGGAGATCAACAAAAATGCCTTTGTTATGTTAACAAGGTGACTTTTGGAACCCACCTAAGGGTGCGGACTGATTGCCAGGAAAACCGAGGGCGAATACAAGGTTGGAACTTTCAGTCCCACCCCCAGGTTTCCACGAAAGGGGGAGAGGCTGGAGGTTGAAACAATAACCAATGGCCAATGATTTAATCAACGGCACCTATGTAACAAAGGCTCCATTAAAACCCAAAAGGACTGGGTTCAAAGAGCTTTCAGACTGGTGAACACATGAGGTGCTCGGGGTGTGGTACCCCAAAGGGGGCGTGGAAGCTCCATGCCCCTTCCCACCACCTTGCTCTATGCATCTCTTCCGTCTGGGTGTTCATCTACGATCATAACCTTTTATAATAAATCGGTAAATGTAAATAAGCTGTTTTCCTGAGCTCCGTGAGCCACTCCAGCAAATTAACTGAAACCAAAAAGAGGGTCATAACTCTAACTTATAACCAATAAGTCCAGGTGACAACCTAGACTTGGGATTGGCATCTGAAATGGAGGGCAGTCTGGTGGGACTGAGCCCTAAACCTGTGGATCTGATGTCATCTCCAGGTAGATAGTGTCAGAATTGAGTTAAATGGTAGGGCACCGAGACAGCGTTGCAGAATTGTTTGCTGTGGGGAAAAAAAAAACCACACGTGTTTAGTGACCAGAAGTGTCCAAAGTAAAGTGTTCTGTGTGAGGAGTGAAAAAAGAAATCTCACAGGTGGGTTTTTTTCCAACTCAATTATTCTTCCCTTAAGCCCTGAGGGCATCACAAAAGACCAACAGGATAAAAAGTTACAGTTAAGCCAACCCTGCCTTCAGTCTTTGGTGCACACAAAAGGATCCACAGGGGTAGGTAGTATAACATAGTGGGTAAGAACAAGGACTCTGGGACCATGTGACTCGGGTTTGAATCCCAACTCTCTCTCTCTCCTTCTCCGTCTCCCTCTCCCTCTTTGACTTTGGACAAGTTATTTAGCCTCAGTTTCCTCCCCTGGAAAATGGAGATAATAAAAGTACATTCTGCAGAGGGTTGTTGTAAGGCTTAAATTTCATGATATGTATAAAGTGTCTGGACAGGGCCTAGCTCATAGCTATAAATATTTGAAGTTATTATTACTTTCAATCAGTTCCCTGCGGTCACAAGTGACACGCAGTTATCCGGTGACTTAGTGAACGGATGGTTGACTTAACTAGAGCTACTCAAGAACACAGCTCTCAACACCATGTCAGTGATTCATAAAGGAGCGTCTACTCAAGTTCCTCCCTGGGCCCCACGATTGAACTCACACCCCGGGGCATCCGAAAGGACACGGGAGAGGATTAGAAAACAACTCCTTCCGTCATTTGCATCTCCAGACTTACAACTAAGAGTTCTAAAATAAACAAATGGAGTAGCTTGGGAAATGATGCATCAACTGCTGCTTCTGGTGACATGAATAGTGGGAGCTATCACAAGTCTGCCCATCACACGCTGGGGAGACATTTTCCTCAGACACCAAAGAGAAGCAACAACTCAGGATGACCGAAACCTGCAATCCCCCAGAAAATCAATTGTCACCATCTCGCATCATTTTGATGTGAATAATTATAGGCACTGAATGCGTCCTTGGTATCACCGCAAATGGGTTCATTGTGGCTAGAAATACAGCAGAATGGATTCACAACAAGGCAGTTTCCACAAGTGGCAACATCCTGCTTTTCCTGAGTGTATCCAGAAGAGCGCTACAAAGCTTCATAATGCTAGAACTCACCTTCAGTTCAACATCCCCACAGTTTTATAATCAAGACATTCATTGTATATGATATGATTTTCCCTAATATATTTTTTACATAAATGAGTTATAAAACACTTTCATTTCCTGGTCCCTGTTTCCCATCATGAATCTTCATCCCCATCATGTGGAATAATTGCACATCTAGATGAACCCAACCATTTAACACCCCACATTTACTTCTAAGCAGCCTGGTGTTGCTTGAGATCTCTCACAACTGGATGAAGTTATGTTCCTACAGATTCATGCTCTTCAGCCTCAAATGAGTAACATCACTGGGCATTTCTAGCCTGTATTTCCCTAAAGAAGTCATTCATTAACTACCCATGATGACTATCTCATATCTTTTCCTCAGCCCTAAACCTCCAGTCTATCATCTCTCTGCCTTATTTTCAACTGATGAAGTTGCCCTTACATTTTTTTTTTTTTTTTGATACAAGGAAGTCATCAGGAGGTCATTCCTTCACCTTCCCTTTAGCGAATCTATAAAACCACTAATTTTCTCCTACATTTCTAATATTTCAATAGAAAGAGCGCCCTTCTATCAACATAGATACAGAGAACAAATGGGTGGTTTTAAGAGGTGGGGCGGGGGGGGGGAGGGATGAGAAAAATAGGTAAACTAGGTTTTTTTTTAAGTTCAAATAAAATTTAAAATTTTTAAATAAATACATCTAGGCAAAAGGAGATATTACAAACAGATCATAATCATGAATTTGAATGTGGTTACTCAAAATTCTAAGAGCTATTTTTCAATGTCCAATTTCAAACTATACATGTTGAACACATGTGTACATTTCTGGTCAATATATAATTAGTAGTGGGATTTCACAGTTACAGAATATGTATATCTTCAGCTTTTATATATGCTCCCAAACTGCTTTCCAATAAAGTTCACTGTATTTTCATACACAGTGAAATCCTACATAGTACTGGAACAAATTCAGATAAATCACAAAAATGAAATCTCATAAACACAGATATAAGACAGGATAGATAGTACGGTACAATTTTTAACAATATAAGCATTACAGAAACTGCTCTCTGCAATTTTAAGACAGGATATGTGGGGTGGCTATTGTCTAGAAAGGAGCAAAGGGGGACTTCTGGGGCACTGGTACCATGGTAATATTTTCTTTCATGATCTGGGTGCAAGTTACTTATTTTTAGTTTGTGAAAATCAATGAGTTATATAACTTCAATGAAGAGTTTAAAAACTTAAGTGGCTATACATGTATACATGGATTTGTGTATAAATTTGTGTATTAATGGGCCTCTCTGTTGTAATTAACACAGGCCGCAGGGACCAAAAGTTCCCCTCGGCCCTTCTGAAAATGTTCGGGAATGGTAGTGCAGGAAGGGAATACACACTTTCCGCATTTCTGCCCTGCAGGGCAGCAGTTGTTGCTGTTGGGAGTCACTGTGCTAATTCTCTTAGGTCATTTTTCCCTTTAGTCGTTCTGACTACCTCCCAGCGCTCCATGGCTGCACGCTTGTCTCACTGGAAAATGCACAGCCCCAATTCTGTGCAGGGACGACGCGAAGCAGAGTGTGATGCATCTCTCTGGAGCGTCAAGTTTATTAACTAGAGTTGGAAGAACCAAGGAGTTCTTGGAACAAGAACTATCCCCCTCCCCCACCAACACGGAAGACAGAAGAGTAGGGGAGGGGAGACGTGCCCCAGGAATGACAGTCCAGTCTCTCAAGTTTCACCCAGGTGGGGGTTGAGGGGCAGACCTGCAGCCACGGTGGCCTCGCTTTCGGTCGCCCGGGCTGCTCCGGACCATCCTCTGAGCTGGCCAGGGTCTTGGATACGATGCTGCTGAAGGCCGTGCAGAGAACACACTCCTCTTCCCCTGCACCGGGCCCCAGGGAGCGCGGCGGCCTGACCTTCCTGCCTCGGTCATCCATGGGGTTCACATGGGCTCACTTTATTATGACGCCTCATGCTGGGCAGCTTGCAACAAAGATGTTTCAAAATAAAGTTCCAGATTCTCCCAGCCACCCCTTGCTTTTTCTGGCTCTGGCCAGAGACAGTGGATGAGGACACACTCTCAGGCTGCCCAGCGTGGGAGGACCTTCCAGTGTTGGACACACCCAGGGGGCAGCTGCTTCCCTCTGGGGCTCCAATCCTGCTGCTGCTGCTGGAGGTGGATGTCCCAGTGCCACACTGGGGGGCTGGGCTGGGGGTGGCAGTCCTCGCCTCCAGGCTGGGTGGGGGACAGGCAGACTCACCGGTCTTCTGCCCTGCCTGCTGGTCTTCCTGCAGCGGCACAGTTTTTCTGTGGTAGAGCCACCTGGTTTGCAGGGAGGACACCACAGGGCTCGGCGAAGGCTCAAGTTCACTGCCACAGAGGTCCCCGCAAGAGAAGGGCTTCAGAGTTATGATGGAGACCTCCACCTTGGGTTTCTTGGAGCTCACACTGCCTGTCCCAGTGTCCTGGATCTGGTCGCAAGTCAAGCCCGGAGTCCTCACCATTGTCACCTCCAGGTCCTTTTCACAGGGTGGCTGGAGTGGCTCCTTCTGGCCCATGTTGACCCATGGATGCCTCATGAGGTCACGTAAGGTGCCTCTGTCACTGGGGTTGAGGGCAATCATTTTTTGTAACAGATCCCTTATCTCCAAAGACAGATAAGGTGGGATGGGGTATTGCCCTCGTAGGACTTGCTTCCGCAGCTCCTGGAAGTCTTTTCCCACAAAGGGCCGGGACCCAGTTACCATGGTGTACAGCACTACTCCCAGGCTCCACACGTCCACCGCAGGGCCGCTGGAGCTCTGCCCCAGGAAGAGTTCCGGGGCAGCATAAGGGGGTGTGCCGCAGCTCGTGTCCAGTTGGAAAATGTCATCACACTTGTTGCTGAGGCCAAAGTCTGTAAGTTTGATATTCATCTTGGAATCAAAGAGGAGGCTCGGTGGCTTCAGGTCCCGGTGCACGATGCCCCTCCGGTGGCAGTGCTGCAGGGCGGAGACCAGCTGCTGGAACGGGCCTCGGGCCTCCGCCTCTGTCATACGGCCATGGATCTTCAAATAGCGGTACATGTCCCCCCCACTGAGGTACTCCATCACCACGAAAAATGTCTCCTCTGTGTCAATCACCCCCAGCAGTTTCACAATATTGGGGTGATTCAGAGCCTTCAGACTGCACACTTCCCGGAAAAGTGCCTGGACACTTGAGAAGCTCTGACGCCTTTTCTTTATGACCTTCACAGCCACCTGTGTCCCGGTCAGAATGTGCCAGGCCAACTTCACTTTACCGAAGGTGCCTTCACCAATGGTGTGGAGGATCCGGAAGTCATCAATATGAGCCTTCTTGCCAGCAGATTTGGCTGTGAGGCCCTGCATCCTGGTGATCTGCTAACTACACTGACTGACAGCACTACCGAGCAACGCTAACTACGCTAACTAACAATGCTAACTGTACTAACAGGGCTAAGTATGCTGTCTCTACTAACAACGCTAACTACGCTAACTGTACCAACAGCGCTAACTAGTACTAACTACACTAACTATGCTAATCAAGTATTAACTATACCAACAATACTCACTATGCTAACTGTACAAAGAACAATGACACAAATAAAAAAGAGTAGAGAAAAGAGAAACGAAAATCAACAAAATGGCACAAACAAGGAAAACACAAGCTAACTGTAGGTCCAAGGCCGTCAGGTCACCAAAAGCAGCTTCCTGGGCTCTAAGGACCAAAAACCTGGGCCCACCTTTCTCTTTCATAGGGCTCTGTGAAGTACATCACAATGGTGCACTCTGAGGTCAGAGCAAGAAATGGACCCATCACCGCTTGGGGATACACCACAGTGGTTTTCTCACTTTTTGAGTTCAAGGCCCCTTTACACTTAGGAAAAAGGATCCCAAAGAAAGTTTTCTTTACGTGTGTTATTAGATATTGGTATTCACTTTGTTATAAATAAAAATCTGCAGGATACTTCAGTGGCCTTTTTATTTCTAGTTTGAAAACGCGTAATAATTTTAGAGACCTCATAATGTCTACACTTGAAACGTTCAATTCCTTTTCCTTAAATTCTGGTCTCAAAATAACGTTACTGGGCTTCCCTGGTGGCGCAGTGGTTGAGAGTCTGCCTGTCGATGCAGGGGACACGGGTTCGAGCCCTGGTCTGGGAGGATCCCACAGGCCGCGGAGCGACTGGGCCCGTGAGCCACAATTGCTGAGCCTGCGCGTCTGGAGCCTGTGCTCCGCAACAAGAGAGGCCGCGACAGTGAGAGGCCCGCGCACCGCGATGAAGAGTGGCCCCCGCTTGCCGCAACTAGAGAAAGCCCTCGCACAGAAACGAAGATCCAACACAGCCAAAAATAAATTAACTAATTAAAAAAAATATATAACGTTACAACTTAACTGACTTCACGATACTATACAAAATGTTCTGTTGCATAAGACATGATACGGTACATTATGAAAGTCTATGAAGCTGAGAGAAGGTTTGCCAGGAAGGTCATTGAGCAGATTTCTCATCAGGAGCCTCGGAGGCCAGATGGCATGACTCAATGTACTTGAAGTGTTGAAGGAAAGAAACCGTCAACCAAGAATCCTATATCTAGCAAAACTTTCCTTCGAAAATGAGGGAGAAATCAAGACATTCCCAGTTAATCAAGAGTTGAGAGAGTTCTTAACCACCAGACCCGCCTGCCACAGGGAGTTCTTCAGGTTGCAGTCAAGGACCCTGGACAGGTAGCTCAAAGCCTTATGAAGAAATAAAGACCTCTGGTAAAAGTAGACAGACGGGCGACGAGAAAAGCTAGTACTCTTGTAACTTTGGTTTGTAGCTCCACTTTTTGTCTTCTATTTGATTTAAGAGACTAATATATAATAAAACACACATAGAAATCAAAAAGAAAAAAAAAAGATCACCTCTTCACCTAGAAAAGTTACTTCACCCCCACTTTAGCCTAACTTTGGGAATGCCCATCAACAACATTCTTCTTTCCACTGTAGGAAGCAACGCTGCCAGAAGCTATGGCAAGCAGAGCCTCTTCTAAAATGCCTCTGATGATTGCAGCAACATGGATGCAACTAGAGATTATTAAGTGAAGTAAGTCAGAAAGAGAAAGACAAATACCATGTGATACCACTTACATGTGGAATCTAAAGTATGGCACAAATGAACCTATCTATGAAACAGCAACAGACTCACAGACATAGAGAACAGACTTGTGGTTGCCAAGGAGGAGGGGGGTGGGAGAGGGAAGGGCTGGGAGTGTGGCATTAGCAGATGTAAACTATTATATATAGGAGGGATAAACAACAAGGTCCTACTCTACAGCACAGGGAACTAGAGTCAATATCCTGTGATAAAACTGTAATGGAAAAGAATATAAAAAAAGAATGTCTATATGCGTATAACTGAGTCACTTTGCCATACAGCAGATTGGCACAAGATTGTAAATCAACTATACGTCAATAAAAACAAAAAAATAAAATAAAACATGCCTCTGATGACGTACACAGCCCCTGCTCCTGCTGACTACCTCTCTGCAGCACCCAACACTGTGAAACCCCGCCCCCAGCTGAGGTCACTCCGGTCCTGTGTCTCCTTCCTTTGTCCTCTGTCTCCCACCAGTGTTTCTCTAACAGAAACACAAAGAACTGCTGTGTTTTCACTCAGTCTCACTGTTCACGTTCCCACGCTTGATTTGGGCATCAGACCTGCAAGAGTTCAAAACTTACTGGGTGGTAGAACTGCCATTTCTCTGCCTGTCTCTCATTATAAAGAACTTCTCTGAAATTCTGAATTCACTGGTCTGGTCATCCATTCACCAGCAAGTATCTAGGTACTGGGGTTAAGCGCTAGGAATGAGATACAGTTGTTAGTAAAGAAACAACAAACCCCAAATGGAGTCACTTGTGCTAAGTCCCACGTCAGCAAACCAAGACTTAACAGCTAACCTAATTGCAGTTTCAGCCTCTCTCAGGAATGGGACCTTTCACCAATAGATCTGGAATCACCTGGTCAGCACTAGAGGGGTGACCCCCCCCACCCACCTTCCCCCAAGAGGAAGGTGACCCTGCCTGAAACAATCCACTCTTAGCTAGAAACTTCCCTTTTCTGCCCCCTCCTGCCTGTAAAGTTCTTGCATTTTTTACAGCTCCGCAGAGCCCCTTTCTACTTGCTCAATGGGATGCTGCCCGATTCATAAATCACTGAATAAAGCCAATTCGATCTTCAAATTTACTCAGTTAGAATTTTATGTTTTGAATACAGTGATGAGCAAAACAAATAAAAAGAGAGGCATCAAACTCTTCGGAGAGTGTATCCCATTATCCCTCACACTCTTGGAAGCCTGGGTCAGCAGAAATGGAGGAGAGCCAGTGACAAGAAAAAGCCTCTTGAAAACCAAATCAGAGGTCCTGAAATACTACAGACTTACTTGTACAAGTGGGTGGGAACAAGCAGAGAGTAGCAGTTGTTTATTACTGTACACTGTAATCGAGGGAAACATTTGGAGTTCAAGAATAGAGATTTAAAGATGAGATGCTAAAATTCATAACAACTTGTCCAAAACAGGCCAGAAAACCTTAAGTTTTCGCCTTGTTTAAAAGAAGTCCTAAGTAAAGGGAAAACCAAATATTATGAAAAATTTTGGAGACATCTCACACACCAACCTTCCCTTTATTTGAATTACTTCATTATCATTACTTTAGCGTTATGTACTCTCACAAAAGTTCATTTATTCTGAGTTGAGAAGTCCATTTTATCATCATGTGTATCGTGCTTACATTTTAAAATCAGAAACAACTTCCCCAAGATAAAACTGATTCTTCATCTCTTTTGGTTTTACTCTTCCAAAATAGAATAGGTGAATTGGGGTATGATTTTTACCCTATGTTGATTTGCCTACCTTGTAAAGGAGCAAGGAACTTTTCCTTCAACCCTTATTTTCCTAGTGATTTCTTTAAAATGAAAGGTAAATATGTGTTTGTGGGCATATAAGTGTGTGTGTGTACAATCATTTTTATATAGAGATTTATTATCTCTCAATTTATTTTGTACAAGAGGTTTGTCTCAGAAAATCAGTGTCTTCTTGCTTTACTATTGTGCTATTGTGATTTATCATAAGAAATACATTTGGTCTTTGTCCCCTTTCCCCCCCCCCCCCCCACCTCGCACAGAGCTCCTACAACCCTTGGAATTTCCTCAGTGAGGAGATCAACAAAAATGCCTTTGTTATGTTAACAAGGTGACTTTTGGAACACACCTAAGGGTGCGGACTGATTGCCAGGAAAACCGAGGGCGAATACAAGGTTGGAACTTTCAGTCCCACCCCCAGGTTTCCACGAAAGGGGGAGAGGCTGGAGGTTGAAACAATAACCAATGGCCAATGATTTAATCAACGGCACCTATGTAACAAAGGCTCCATTAAACCCCAAAAGGACTGGGTTCAAAGAGCTTTCAGACTGGTGAACACATGAGGTGCTCGGGGTGTGGTACCCCAAAGGGGGCGTGGAAGCTCCATGCCCCTTCCCACCACCTTGCTCTATGCATCTCTTCCGTCTGGGTGTTCATCTACGATCATAACCTTTTATAATAAATCGGTAAATGTAAATAAGCTGTTTTCCTGAGCTCCGTGAGCCACTCCAGCAAATTAACTGAAACCAAAAAGAGGGTCATAACTCTAACTTATAACCAATAAGTCCAGGTGACAACCTAGACTTGGGATTGGCATCTGAAATGGAGGGCAGTCTGGTGGGACTGAGCCCTAAACCTGTGGATCTGATGTCATCTCCAGGTAGATAGTGTCAGAATTGAGTTAAATGGTAGGGCACCGAGACAGCGTTGCAGAATTGTTTGCTGTGGGGGAAAAAAAACCACACGTGTTTAGTGACCAGAAGTGTCCAAAGTAAAGTGTTCTGTGTGAGGAGTGAAAAAAGAAATCTCACAGGTGGGTTTTTTTCCAACTCAATTATTCTTCCCTTAAGCCCTGAGGGCATCACAAAAGACCAACAGGATAAAAAGTTACAGTTAAGCCAACCCTGCCTTCAGTCTTTGGTGCACACAAAAGGATCCACAGGGGTAGGTAGTATAACATAGTGGGTAAGAACAAGGACTCTGGGACCATGTGACTCGGGTTTGAATCCCAACTCTCTCTCTCTCCTTCTCCGTCTCCCTCTCCCTCTTTGACTTTGGACAAGTTATTTAGCCTCAGTTTCCTCCCCTGGAAAATGGAGATAATAAAAGTACATTCTGCAGAGGGTTGTTGTAAGGCTTAAATTTCATGATATGTATAAAGTGTCTGGACAGGGCCTAGCTCATAGCTATAAATATTTGAAGTTATTATTACTTTCAATCAGTTCCCTGCGGTCACAAGTGACACGCAGTTATCCGGTGACTTAGTGAACGGATGGTTGACTTAACTAGAGCTACTCAAGAACACAGCTCTCAACACCATGTCAGTGATTCATAAAGGAGCGTCTACTCAAGTTCCTCCCTGGGCCCCACGATTGAACTCACACCCCGGGGCATCCGAAAGGACACGGGAGAGGATTAGAAAACAACTCCTTCCGTCATTTGCATCTCCAGACTTACAACTAAGAGTTCTAAAATAAACAAATGGAGTAGCTTGGGAAATGATGCATCAACTGCTGCTTCTGGTGACATGAATAGTGGGAGCTATCACAAGTCTGCCCATCACACGCTGGGGAGACATTTTCCTCAGACACCAAAGAGAAGCAACAACTCAGGATGACCGAAACCTGCAATCCCCCAGAAAATCAATTGTCACCATCTCGCATCATTTTGATGTGAATAATTATAGGCACTGAATGCGTCCTTGGTATCACCGCAAATGGGTTCATTGTGGCTAGAAATACAGCAGAATGGATTCACAACAAGGCAGTTTCCACAAGTGGCAACATCCTGCTTTTCCTGAGTGTATCCAGAAGAGCGCTACAAAGCTTCATAATGCTAGAACTCACCTTCAGTTCAACATCCCCACAGTTTTATAATCAAGACATTCATTGTATATGATATGATTTTCCCTAATATATTTTTTACATAAATGAGTTATAAAACACTTTCATTTCCTGGTCCCTGTTTCCCATCATGAATCTTCATCCCCATCATGTGGAATAATTGCACATCTAGATGAACCCAACCATTTAACACCCCACATTTACTTCTAAGCAGCCTGGTGTTGCTTGAGATCTCTCACAACTGGATGAAGTTATGTTCCTACAGATTCATGCTCTTCAGCCTCAAATGAGTAACATCACTGGGCATTTCTAGCCTGTATTTCCCTAAAGAAGTCATTCATTAACTACCCATGATGACTATCTCATATCTTTTCCTCAGCCCTAAACCTCCAGTCTATCATCTCTCTGCCTTATTTTCAACTGATGAAGTTGCCCTTACATTTTTTTTTTTTTTTTGATACAAGGAAGTCATCAGGAGGTCATTCCTTCACCTTCCCTTTAGCGAATCTATAAAACCACTAATTTTCTCCTACATTTCTAATATTTCAATAGAAAGAGCGCCCTTCTATCAACATAGATACAGAGAACAAATGGGTGGTTTTAAGAGGTGGGGCGGGGGGGGGAGGGATGAGAAAAATAGGTAAACTAGGTTTTTTTTTAAGCTCAAATAAAATTTAAAATTTTTAAATAAATACATCTAGGCAAAAGGAGATATTACAAACAGATCATAATCATGAATTTGAATGTGGTTACTCAAAATTCTAAGAGCTATTTTTCAATGTCCAATTTCAAACTATACATGTTGAACACATGTGTACATTTCTGGTCAATATATAATTAGTAGTGGGATTTCACAGTTACAGAATATGTATATCTTCAGCTTTTATATATGCTCCCAAACTGCTTTCCAATAAAGTTCACTGTATTTTCATACACAGTGAAATCCTACATAGTACTGGAACAAATTCAGATAAATCACAAAAATGAAATCTCATAAACACAGATATAAGACAGGATAGATAGTACGGTACAATTTTTAACAATATAAGCATTACAGAAACTGCTCTCTGCAATTTTAAGACAGGATATGTGGGGTGGCTATTGTCTAGAAAGGAGCAAAGGGGGACTTCTGGGGCACTGGTACCATGGTAATATTTTCTTTCATGATCTGGGTGCAAGTTACTTATTTTTAGTTTGTGAAAATCAATGAGTTATATAACTTCAATGAAGAGTTTAAAAACTTAAGTGGCTATACATGTATACATGGATTTGTGTATAAATTTGTGTATTAATGGGCCTCTCTGTTGTAATTAACACAGGCCGCAGGGACCAAAAGTTCCCCTCGGCCCTTCTGAAAATGTTCGGGAATGGTAGTGCAGGAAGGGAATACACACTTTCCGCATTTCTGCCCTGCAGGGCAGCAGTTGTTGCTGTTGGGAGTCACTGTGCTAATTCTCTTAGGTCATTTTTCCCTTTAGTCATTCTGACTACCTCCAAGCGCTCCATGGCTGCACGCTTGTCTCACTGGAAAATGCACAGCCCCAATTCTGTGCAGGGACGACGCGAAGCAGAGTGTGATGCATCTCTCTGGAGCGTCAAGTTTATTAACTAGAGTTGGAAGAACCAAGGAGTTCTTGGAACAAGAACTATCCCCCTCCCCCCCCAACACGGAAGACAGAAGAGTAGGGGAGGGGAGACGTGCCCCAGGAATGACAGTCCAGTCTCTCAAGTTTCACCCAGGTGGGGGTTGAGGGGCAGACCTGCAGCCACGGTGGCCTCGCTTTCGGTCGCCCGGGCTGCTCCGGACCATCCTCTGAGCTGGCCAGGGTCTTGGATACGATGCTGCTGAAGGCCGTGCAGAGAACACACTCCTCTTCCCCTGCACCGGGCCCCAGGGAGCGCGGCGGCCTGACCTTCCTGCCTCGGTCATCCATGGGGTTCACATGGGCTCACTTTATTATGACGCCTCATGCTGGGCAGCTTGCAACAAAGATGTTTCAAAATAAAGTTCCAGATTCTCCCAGCCACCCCTTGCTTTTTCTGGCTCTGGCCAGAGACAGTGGATGAGGACACACTCTCAGGCTGCCCAGCGTGGGAGGACCTTCCAGTGTTGGACACACCCAGGGGGCAGCTGCTTCCCTCTGGGGCTCCAATCCTGCTGCTGCTGCTGGAGGTGGATGTCCCAGTGCCACACTGGGGGGCTGGGCTGGGGGTGGCAGTCCTCGCCTCCAGGCTGGGTGGGGGACAGGCAGACTCACCGGTCTTCTGCCCTGCCTGCTGGTCTTCCTGCAGCGGCACAGTTTTTCTGTGGTAGAGCCACCTGGTTTGCAGGGAGGACACCACAGGGCTCGGCGAAGGCTCAAGTTCACTGCCACAGAGGTCCCCGCAAGAGAAGGGCTTCAGAGTTATGATGGAGACCTCCACCTTGGGTTTCTTGGAGCTCACACTGCCTGTCCCAGTGTCCTGGATCTGGTCGCAAGTCAAGCCCGGAGTCCTCACCATTGTCACCTCCAGGTCCTTTTCACAGGGTGGCTGGAGTGGCTCCTTCTGGCCCATGTTGACCCATGGATGCCTCATGAGGTCACGTAAGGTGCCTCTGTCACTGGGGTTGAGGGCAATCATTTTTTGTAACAGATCCCTTATCTCCAAAGACAGATAAGGTGGGATGGGGTATTGCCCTCGTAGGACTTGCTTCCGCAGCTCCTGGAAGTCTTTTCCCACAAAGGGCCGGGACCCAGTTACCATGGTGTACAGCACTACTCCCAGGCTCCACACGTCCACCGCAGGGCCGCTGGAGCTCTGCCCCAGGAAGAGTTCCGGGGCAGCATAAGGGGGTGTGCCGCAGCTCGTGTCCAGTTGGAAAATGTCATCACACTTGTTGCTGAGGCCAAAGTCTGTAAGTTTGATATTCATCTTGGAATCAAAGAGGAGGCTCGGTGGCTTCAGGTCCCGGTGCACGATGCCCCTCCGGTGGCAGTGCTGCAGGGCGGAGACCAGCTGCTGGAACGGGCCTCGGGCCTCCGCCTCTGTCATACGGCCATGGATCTTCAAATAGCGGTACATGTCCCCCCCACTGAGGTACTCCATCACCACGAAAAATGTCTCCTCTGTGTCAATCACCCCCAGCAGTTTCACAATATTGGGGTGATTCAGAGCCTTCAGACTGCACACTTCCCGGAAAAGTGCCTGGACACTTGAGAAGCTCTGACGCCTTTTCTTTATGACCTTCACAGCCACCTGTGTCCCGGTCAGAATGTGCCAGGCCAACTTCACTTTACCGAAGGTGCCTTCACCAATGGTGTGGAGGATCCGGAAGTCATCAATACGAGCCTTCTTGCCAGCAGATTTGGCTGTGAGGCCCTGCATCCTGGTGATCTGCTAACTACACTGACTGACAGCACTACCGAGCAACGCTAACTACGCTAACTAACAATGCTAACTGTACTAACAGGGCTAAGTATGCTGTCTCTACTAACAACGCTAACTACGCTAACTGTACCAACAGCGCTAACTAGTACTAACTACACTAACTATGCTAATCAAGTATTAACTATACCAACAATACTCACTATGCTAACTGTACAAAGAACAATGACACAAATAAAAAAGAGTAGAGAAAAGAGAAACGAAAATCAACAAAATGGCACAAACAAGGAAAACACAAGCTAACTGTAGGTCCAAGGCCGTCAGGTCACCAAAAGCAGCTTCCTGGGCTCTAAGGACCAAAAACCTGGGCCCACCTTTCTCTTTCATAGGGCTCTGTGAAGTACATCACAATGGTGCACTCTGAGGTCAGAGCAAGAAATGGACCCATCACCGCTGGGGATACACCACAGTGGTTTTCTCACTTTTTGAGTTCAAGGCCCCTTTACACTTAGGAAAAAGGATCCCAAAGAAAGTTTTCTTTACGTGTGTTATTAGATATTGGTATTCACTTTGTTATAAATAAAAATCTGCAGGATACTTCAGTGGCCTTTTTATTTCTAGTTTGAAAACGCGTAATAATTTTAGAGACCTCATAATGTCTACACTTGAAACGTTCAATTCCTTTTCCTTAAATTCTGGTCTCAAAATAACGTTACTGGGCTTCCCTGGTGGCGCAGTGGTTGAGAGTCTGCCTGTCGATGCAGGGGACACGGGTTCGAGCCCTGGTCTGGGAGGATCCCACAGGCCGCGGAGCGACTGGGCCCGTGAGCCACAATTGCTGAGCCTGCGCGTCTGGAGCCTGTGCTCCGCAACAAGAGAGGCCGCGATAGTGAGAGGCCCGCGCACCGCGATGAAGAGTGGCCCCCGCTTGCCGCAACTAGAGAAAGCCCTCGCACAGAAACGAAGATCCAACACAGCCAAAAATAAATTAACTAATTTAAAAAAATATATAACGTTACAACTTAACTGACTTCACGATACTATACAAAATGTTCTGTTGCATAAGACATGATACGGTACATTATGAAAGTCTATGAAGCTGAGAGAAGGTTTGCCAGGAAGGTCATTGAGCAGATTTCTCATCAGGAGCCTCGGAGGCCAGATGGCATGACTCAATGTACTTGAAGTGTTGAAGGAAAGAAACCGTCAACCAAGAATCCTATATCTAGCAAAACTTTCCTTCGAAAATGAGGGAGAAATCAAGACATTCCCAGTTAATCAAGAGTTGAGAGAGTTCTTAACCACCAGACCCGCCTGCCACAGGGAGTTCTTCAGGTTGCAGTCAAGGACCCTGGACAAGTAGCTCAAAGCCTTATGAAGAAATAAAGACCTCTGGTAAAAGTAGACAGACGGGCGACGAGAAAAGCTAGTACTCTTGTAACTTTGGTTTGTAGCTCCACTTTTTGTCTTCTATTTGATTTAAGAGACTAATATATAATAAAACACACATAGAAATCAAAAAGAAAAAAAAAAAAGATCACCTCTTCACCTAGAAAAGTTACTTCACCCCCACTTTAGCCTAACTTTGGGAATTCCCATCAACAACATTCTTCTTTCCACTGTAGGAAGCAACGCTGCCAGAAGCTATGGCAAGCAGAGCCTCTTCTAAAATGCCTCTGATGATTGCAGCAACATGGATGCAACTAGAGATTATTAAGTGAAGTAAGTCAGAAAGAGAAAGACAAATACCATGTGATACCACTTACATGTGGAATCTAAAGTATGGCACAAATGAACCTATCTATGAAACAGCAACAGACTCACAGACATAGAGAACAGACTTGTGGTTGCCAAGGAGGAGGGGGGTGGGAGAGGGAAGGGCTGGGAGTGTGGCATTAGCAGATGTAAACTATTATATATAGGAGGGATAAACAACAAGGTCCTACTCTACAGCACAGGGAACTAGAGTCAATATCCTGTGATAAAACTGTAATGGAAAAGAATATAAAAAAAGAATGTCTATATGCGTATAACTGAGTCACTTTGCCATACAGCAGATTGGCACAAGATTGTAAATCAACTATACGTCAATAAAAACAAAAAAATAAAATAAAACATGCCTCTGATGACGTACACAGCCCCTGCTCCTGCTGACTACCTCTCTGCAGCACCCAACACTGTGAAACCCCGCCCCCAGCTGAGGTCACTCCGGTCCTGTGTCTCCTTCCTTTGTCCTCTGTCTCCCACCAGTGTTTCTCTAACAGAAACACAAAGAACTGCTGTGTTTTCACTCAGTCTCACTGTTCACGTTCCCACGCTTGATTTGGGCATCAGACCTGCAAGAGTTCAAAACTTACTGGGTGGTAGAACTGCCATTTCTCTGCCTGTCTCTCATTATAAAGAACTTCTCTGAAATTCTGAATTCACTGGTCTGGTCATCCATTCACCAGCAAGTATCTAGGTACTGGGGTTAAGCGCTAGGAATGAGATACAGTTGTTAGTAAAGAAACAACAAACCCCAAATGGAGTCACTTGTGCTAAGTCCCACGTCAGCAAACCAAGACTTAACAGCTAACCTAATTGCAGTTTCAGCCTCTCTCAGGAATGGGACCTTTCACCAATAGATCTGGAATCACCTGGTCAGCACTAGAGGGGTGACCCCCCCCACCCACCTTCCCCCAAGAGGAAGGTGACCCTGCCTGAAACAATCCACTCTTAGCTAGAAACTTCCCTTTTCTGCCCCCTCCTGCCTGTAAAGTTCTTGCATTTTTTACAGCTCCGCAGAGCCCCTTTCTACTTGCTCAATGGGATGCTGCCCGATTCATAAATCACTGAATAAAGCCAATTCGATCTTCAAATTTACTCAGTTAGAATTTTATGTTTTGAATACAGTGATGAGCAAAACAAATAAAAAGAGAGGCATCAAACTCTTCGGAGAGTGTATCCCATTATCCCTCACACTCTTGGAAGCCTGGGTCAGCAGAAATGGAGGAGAGCCAGTGACAAGAAAAAGCCTCTTGAAAACCAAATCAGAGGTCCTGAAATACTACAGACTTACTTGTACAAGTGGGTGGGAACAAGCAGAGAGTAGCAGTTGTTTATTACTGTACACTGTAATCGAGGGAAACATTTGGAGTTCAAGAATAGAGATTTAAAGATGAGATGCTAAAATTCATAACAACTTGTCCAAAACAGGCCAGAAAACCTTAAGTTTTCGCCTTGTTTAAAAGAAGTCCTAAGTAAAGGGAAAACCAAATATTATGAAAAATTTTGGAGACATCTCACACACCAACCTTCCCTTTATTTGAATTACTTCATTATCATTACTTTAGCGTTATGTACTCTCACAAAAGTTCATTTATTCTGAGTTGAGAAGTCCATTTTATCATCATGTGTATCGTGCTTACATTTTAAAATCAGAAACAACTTCCCCAAGATAAAACTGATTCTTCATCTCTTTTGGTTTTACTCTTCCAAAATAGAATAGGTGACTTGGGGTATGATTTTTACCCTATGTTGATTTGCCTACCTTGTAAAGGAGCAAGGAACTTTTCCTTCAACCCTTATTTTCCTAGTGATTTCTTTAAAATGAAAGGTAAATATGTGTTTGTGGGCATATAAGTGTGTGTGTGTACAATCATTTTTATATAGAGATTTATTATCTCTCAATTTATTTTGTACAAGAGGTTTGTCTCAGAAAATCAGTGTCTTCTTGCTTTACTATTGTGCTATTGTGATTTATCATAAGAAATACATTTGGTCTTTGTCCCCTTTCCCCCCCCCCCCCCACCTCGCACAGAGCTCCTACAACCCTTGGAATTTCCTCAGTGAGGAGATCAACAAAAATGCCTTTGTTATGTTAACAAGGTGACTTTTGGAACACACCTAAGGGTGCGGACTGATTGCCAGGAAAACCGAGGGCGAATACAAGGTTGGAACTTTCAGTCCCACCCCCAGGTTTCCACGAAAGGGGGAGAGGCTGGAGGTTGAAACAATAACCAATGGCCAATGATTTAATCAACGGCACCTATGTAACAAAGGCTCCATTAAACCCCAAAAGGACTGGGTTCAAAGAGCTTTCAGACTGGTGAACACATGAGGTGCTCGGGGTGTGGTACCCCAAAGGGGGCGTGGAAGCTCCATGCCCCTTCCCACCACCTTGCTCTATGCATCTCTTCCGTCTGGGTGTTCATCTACGATCATAACCTTTTATAATAAATCGGTAAATGTAAATAAGCTGTTTTCCTGAGCTCCGTGAGCCACTCCAGCAAATTAACTGAAACCAAAAAGAGGGTCATAACTCTAACTTATAACCAATAAGTCCAGGTGACAACCTAGACTTGGGATTGGCATCTGAAATGGAGGGCAGTCTGGTGGGACTGAGCCCTAAACCTGTGGATCTGATGTCATCTCCAGGTAGATAGTGTCAGAATTGAGTTAAATGGTAGGGCACCGAGACAGCGTTGCAGAATTGTTTGCTGTGGGGAAAAAAAAACCACACGTGTTTAGTGACCAGAAGTGTCCAAAGTAAAGTGTTCTGTGTGAGGAGTGAAAAAAGAAATCTCACAGGTGGGTTTTTTTCCAACTCAATTATTCTTCCCTTAAGCCCTGAGGGCATCACAAAAGACCAACAGGATAAAAAGTTACAGTTAAGCCAACCCTGCCTTCAGTCTTTGGTGCACACAAAAGGATCCACAGGGGTAGGTAGTATAACATAGTGGGTAAGAACAAGGACTCTGGGACCATGTGACTCGGGTTTGAATCCCAACTCTCTCTCTCTCCTTCTCCGTCTCCCTCTCCCTCTTTGACTTTGGACAAGTTATTTAGCCTCAGTTTCCTCCCCTGGAAAATGGAGATAATAAAAGTACATTCTGCAGAGGGTTGTTGTAAGGCTTAAATTTCATGATATGTATAAAGTGTCTGGACAGGGCCTAGCTCATAGCTATAAATATTTGAAGTTATTATTACTTTCAATCAGTTCCCTGCGGTCACAAGTGACACGCAGTTATCCGGTGACTTAGTGAACGGATGGTTGACTTAACTAGAGCTACTCAAGAACACAGCTCTCAACACCATGTCAGTGATTCATAAAGGAGCGTCTACTCAAGTTCCTCCCTGGGCCCCACGATTGAACTCACACCCCGGGGCATCCGAAAGGACACGGGAGAGGATTAGAAAACAACTCCTTCCGTCATTTGCATCTCCAGACTTACAACTAAGAGTTCTAAAATAAACAAATGGAGTAGCTTGGGAAATGATGCATCAACTGCTGCTTCTGGTGACATGAATAGTGGGAGCTATCACAAGTCTGCCCATCACACGCTGGGGAGACATTTTCCTCAGACACCAAAGAGAAGCAACAACTCAGGATGACCGAAACCTGCAATCCCCCAGAAAATCAATTGTCACCATCTCGCATCATTTTGATGTGAATAATTATAGGCACTGAATGCGTCCTTGGTATCACCGCAAATGGGTTCATTGTGGCTAGAAATACAGCAGAATGGATTCACAACAAGGCAGTTTCCACAAGTGGCAACATCCTGCTTTTCCTGAGTGTATCCAGAAGAGCGCTACAAAGCTTCATAATGCTAGAACTCACCTTCAGTTCAACATCCCCACAGTTTTATAATCAAGACATTCATTGTATATGATATGATTTTCCCTAATATATTTTTTACATAAATGAGTTATAAAACACTTTCATTTCCTGGTCCCTGTTTCCCATCATGAATCTTCATCCCCATCATGTGGAATAATTGCACATCTAGATGAACCCAACCATTTAACACCCCACATTTACTTCTAAGCAGCCTGGTGTTGCTTGAGATCTCTCACAACTGGATGAAGTTATGTTCCTACAGATTCATGCTCTTCAGCCTCAAATGAGTAACATCACTGGGCATTTCTAGCCTGTATTTCCCTAAAGAAGTCATTCATTAACTACCCATGATGACTATCTCATATCTTTTCCTCAGCCCTAAACCTCCAGTCTATCATCTCTCTGCCTTATTTTCAACTGATGAAGTTGCCCTTACATTTTTTTTTTTTTTTTTGATACAAGGAAGTCATCAGGAGGTCATTCCTTCACCTTCCCTTTAGCGAATCTATAAAACCACTAATTTTCTCCTACATTTCTAATATTTCAATAGAAAGAGCGCCCTTCTATCAACATAGATACAGAGAACAAATGGGTGGTTTTAAGAGGTGGGGCGGGGGGGGGGAGGGATGAGAAAAATAGGTAAACTAGGTTTTTTTTTAAGCTCAAATAAAATTTAAAATTTTTAAATAAATACATCTAGGCAAAAGGAGATATTACAAACAGATCATAATCATGAATTTGAATGTGGTTACTCAAAATTCTAAGAGCTATTTTTCAATGTCCAATTTCAAACTATACATGTTGAACACATGTGTACATTTCTGGTCAATATATAATTAGTAGTGGGATTTCACAGTTACAGAATATGTATATCTTCAGCTTTTATATATGCTCCCAAACTGCTTTCCAATAAAGTTCACTGTATTTTCATACACAGTGAAATCCTACATAGTACTGGAACAAATTCAGATAAATCACAAAAATGAAATCTCATAAACACAGATATAAGACAGGATAGATAGTACGGTACAATTTTTAACAATATAAGCATTACAGAAACTGCTCTCTGCAATTTTAAGACAGGATATGTGGGGTGGCTATTGTCTAGAAAGGAGCAAAGGGGGACTTCTGGGGCACTGGTACCATGGTAATATTTTCTTTCATGATCTGGGTGCAAGTTACTTATTTTTAGTTTGTGAAAATCAATGAGTTATATAACTTCAATGAAGAGTTTAAAAACTTAAGTGGCTATACATGTATACATGGATTTGTGTATAAATTTGTGTATTAATGGGCCTCTCTGTTGTAATTAACACAGGCCGCAGGGACCAAAAGTTCCCCTCGGCCCTTCTGAAAATGTTCGGGAATGGTAGTGCAGGAAGGGAATACACACTTTCCGCATTTCTGCCCTGCAGGGCAGCAGTTGTTGCTGTTGGGAGTCACTGTGCTAATTCTCTTAGGTCATTTTTCCCTTTAGTCATTCTGACTACCTCCAAGCGCTCCATGGCTGCACGCTTGTCTCACTGGAAAATGCACAGCCCCAATTCTGTGCAGGGACGACGCGAAGCAGAGTGTGATGCATCTCTCTGGAGCGTCAAGTTTATTAACTAGAGTTGGAAGAACCAAGGAGTTCTTGGAACAAGAACTATCCCCCTCCCCCCCCAACACGGAAGACAGAAGAGTAGGGGAGGGGAGACGTGCCCCAGGAATGACAGTCCAGTCTCTCAAGTTTCACCCAGGTGGGGGTTGAGGGGCAGACCTGCAGCCACGGTGGCCTCGCTTTCGGTCGCCCGGGCTGCTCCGGACCATCCTCTGAGCTGGCCAGGGTCTTGGATACGATGCTGCTGAAGGCCGTGCAGAGAACACACTCCTCTTCCCCTGCACCGGGCCCCAGGGAGCGCGGCGGCCTGACCTTCCTGCCTCGGTCATCCATGGGGTTCACATGGGCTCACTTTATTATGACGCCTCATGCTGGGCAGCTTGCAACAAAGATGTTTCAAAATAAAGTTCCAGATTCTCCCAGCCACCCCTTGCTTTTTCTGGCTCTGGCCAGAGACAGTGGATGAGGACACACTCTCAGGCTGCCCAGCGTGGGAGGACCTTCCAGTGTTGGACACACCCAGGGGGCAGCTGCTTCCCTCTGGGGCTCCAATCCTGCTGCTGCTGCTGGAGGTGGATGTCCCAGTGCCACACTGGGGGGCTGGGCTGGGGGTGGCAGTCCTCGCCTCCAGGCTGGGTGGGGGACAGGCAGACTCACCGGTCTTCTGCCCTGCCTGCTGGTCTTCCTGCAGCGGCACAGTTTTTCTGTGGTAGAGCCACCTGGTTTGCAGGGAGGACACCACAGGGCTCGGCGAAGGCTCAAGTTCACTGCCACAGAGGTCCCCGCAAGAGAAGGGCTTCAGAGTTATGATGGAGACCTCCACCTTGGGTTTCTTGGAGCTCACACTGCCTGTCCCAGTGTCCTGGATCTGGTCGCAAGTCAAGCCCGGAGTCCTCACCATTGTCACCTCCAGGTCCTTTTCACAGGGTGGCTGGAGTGGCTCCTTCTGGCCCATGTTGACCCATGGATGCCTCATGAGGTCACGTAAGGTGCCTCTGTCACTGGGGTTGAGGGCAATCATTTTTTGTAACAGATCCCTTATCTCCAAAGACAGATAAGGTGGGATGGGGTATTGCCCTCGTAGGACTTGCTTCCACAGCTCCTGGAAGTCTTTTCCCACAAAGGGCCGGGACCCAGTTACCATGGTGTACAGCACTACTCCCAGGCTCCACACGTCCACCGCAGGGCCGCTGGAGCTCTGCCCCAGGAAGAGTTCCGGGGCAGCATAAGGGGGTGTGCCGCAGCTCGTGTCCAGTTGGAAAATGTCATCACACTTGTTGCTGAGGCCAAAGTCTGTAAGTTTGATATTCATCTTGGAATCAAAGAGGAGGCTCGGTGGCTTCAGGTCCCGGTGCACGATGCCCCTCCGGTGGCAGTGCTGCAGGGCGGAGACCAGCTGCTGGAACGGGCCTCGGGCCTCCGCCTCTGTCATACGGCCATGGATCTTCAAATAGCGGTACATGTCCCCCCCACTGAGGTACTCCATCACCACGAAAAATGTCTCCTCTGTGTCAATCACCCCCAGCAGTTTCACAATATTGGGGTGATTCAGAGCCTTCAGACTGCACACTTCCCGGAAAAGTGCCTGGACACTTGAGAAGCTCTGACGCCTTTTCTTTATGACCTTCACAGCCACCTGTGTCCCGGTCAGAATGTGCCAGGCCAACTTCACTTTACCGAAGGTGCCTTCACCAATGGTGTGGAGGATCCGGAAGTCATCAATACGAGCCTTCTTGCCAGCAGATTTGGCTGTGAGGCCCTGCATCCTGGTGATCTGCTAACTACACTGACTGACAGCACTACCGAGCAACGCTAACTACGCTAACTAACAATGCTAACTGTACTAACAGGGCTAAGTATGCTGTCTCTACTAACAACGCTAACTACGCTAACTGTACCAACAGCGCTAACTAGTACTAACTACACTAACTATGCTAATCAAGTATTAACTATACCAACAATACTCACTATGCTAACTGTACAAAGAACAATGACACAAATAAAAAAGAGTAGAGAAAAGAGAAACGAAAATCAACAAAATGGCACAAACAAGGAAAACACAAGCTAACTGTAGGTCCAAGGCCGTCAGGTCACCAAAAGCAGCTTCCTGGGCTCTAAGGACCAAAAACCTGGGCCCACCTTTCTCTTTCATAGGGCTCTGTGAAGTACATCACAATGGTGCACTCTGAGGTCAGAGCAAGAAATGGACCCATCACCGCTGGGGATACACCACAGTGGTTTTCTCACTTTTTGAGTTCAAGGCCCCTTTACACTTAGGAAAAAGGATCCCAAAGAAAGTTTTCTTTACGTGTGTTATTAGATATTGGTATTCACTTTGTTATAAATAAAAATCTGCAGGATACTTCAGTGGCCTTTTTATTTCTAGTTTGAAAACGCGTAATAATTTTAGAGACCTCATAATGTCTACACTTGAAACGTTCAATTCCTTTTCCTTAAATTCTGGTCTCAAAATAACGTTACTGGGCTTCCCTGGTGGCGCAGTGGTTGAGAGTCTGCCTGTCGATGCAGGGGACACGGGTTCGAGCCCTGGTCTGGGAGGATCCCACAGGCCGCGGAGCGACTGGGCCCGTGAGCCACAATTGCTGAGCCTGCGCGTCTGGAGCCTGTGCTCCGCAACAAGAGAGGCCGCGATAGTGAGAGGCCCGCGCACCGCGATGAAGAGTGGCCCCCGCTTGCCGCAACTAGAGAAAGCCCTCGCACAGAAACGAAGATCCAACACAGCCAAAAATAAATTAACTAATTAAAAAATATATATAACGTTACAACTTAACTGACTTCACGATACTATACAAAATGTTCTGTTGCATAAGACATGATACGGTACATTATGAAAGTCTATGAAGCTGAGAGAAGGTTTGCCAGGAAGGTCATTGAGCAGATTTCTCATCAGGAGCCTCGGAGGCCAGATGGCATGACTCAATGTACTTGAAGTGTTGAAGGAAAGAAACCGTCAACCAAGAATCCTATATCTAGCAAAACTTTCCTTCGAAAATGAGGGAGAAATCAAGACATTCCCAGTTAATCAAGAGTTGAGAGAGTTCTTAACCACCAGACCCGCCTGCCACAGGGAGTTCTTCAGGTTGCAGTCAAGGACCCTGGACAAGTAGCTCAAAGCCTTATGAAGAAATAAAGACCTCTGGTAAAAGTAGACAGACGGGCGACGAGAAAAGCTAGTACTCTTGTAACTTTGGTTTGTAGCTCCACTTTTTGTCTTCTATTTGATTTAAGAGACTAATATATAATAAAACACACATAGAAATCAAAAAGAAAAAAAAAAAAGATCACCTCTTCACCTAGAAAAGTTACTTCACCCCCACTTTAGCCTAACTTTGGGAATTCCCATCAACAACATTCTTCTTTCCACTGTAGGAAGCAACGCTGCCAGAAGCTATGGCAAGCAGAGCCTCTTCTAAAATGCCTCTGATGATTGCAGCAACATGGATGCAACTAGAGATTATTAAGTGAAGTAAGTCAGAAAGAGAAAGACAAATACCATGTGATACCACTTACATGTGGAATCTAAAGTATGGCACAAATGAACCTATCTATGAAACAGCAACAGACTCACAGACATAGAGAACAGACTTGTGGTTGCCAAGGAGGAGGGGGGTGGGAGAGGGAAGGGCTGGGAGTGTGGCATTAGCAGATGTAAACTATTATATATAGGAGGGATAAACAACAAGGTCCTACTCTACAGCACAGGGAACTAGAGTCAATATCCTGTGATAAAACTGTAATGGAAAAGAATATAAAAAAAGAATGTCTATATGCGTATAACTGAGTCACTTTGCCATACAGCAGATTGGCACAAGATTGTAAATCAACTATACGTCAATAAAAACAAAAAAATAAAATAAAACATGCCTCTGATGACGTACACAGCCCCTGCTCCTGCTGACTACCTCTCTGCAGCACCCAACACTGTGAAACCCCGCCCCCAGCTGAGGTCACTCCGGTCCTGTGTCTCCTTCCTTTGTCCTCTGTCTCCCACCAGTGTTTCTCTAACAGAAACACAAAGAACTGCTGTGTTTTCACTCAGTCTCACTGTTCACGTTCCCACGCTTGATTTGGGCATCAGACCTGCAAGAGTTCAAAACTTACTGGGTGGTAGAACTGCCATTTCTCTGCCTGTCTCTCATTATAAAGAACTTCTCTGAAATTCTGAATTCACTGGTCTGGTCATCCATTCACCAGCAAGTATCTAGGTACTGGGGTTAAGCGCTAGGAATGAGATACAGTTGTTAGTAAAAAAACAACAAACCCCAAATGGAGTCACTTGTGCAAAGTCCCACGTCAGCAAACCAAGACTTAACAGCTAACCTAATTGCAGTTTCAGCCTCTCTCAGGAATGGGACCTTTCACCAATAGATCTGGAATCACCTGGTCAGCACTAGAGGGGTGACCCCCCCCACCCACCTTCCCCCAAGAGGAAGGTGACCCTGCCTGAAACAATCCACTCTTAGCTAGAAACTTCCCTTTTCTGCCCCCTCCTGCCTGTAAAGTTCTTGCATTTTTTACAGCTCCGCAGAGCTCCTTTCTACTTGCTCAATGGGATGCTGCCCGATTCATAAATCACTGAATAAAGCCAATTCGATCTTCAAATTTACTCAGTTAGAATTTTATGTTTTTAATACAGTGATGAGCAAAACAAATAAAAAGAGAGGCATCAAACTCTTCGGAGAGTGTATCCCATTATCCCTCACACTCTTGGAAGCCTGGGTCAGCAGAAATGGAGGAGAGCCAGTGACAAGAAAAAGCCTCTTGAAAACCAAATCAGAGGTCCTGAAATACTACAGACTTACTTGTACAAGTGGGTGGGAACAAGCAGAGAGTAGCAGTTGTTTATTACTGTACACTGTAATCGAGGGAAACATTTGGAGTTCAAGAATAGAGATTTAAAGATGAGATGCTAAAATTCATAACAACTTGTCCAAAACAGGCCAGAAAACCTTAAGTTTTCGCCTTGTTTAAAAGAAGTCCTAAGTAAAGGGAAAACCAAATATTATGAAAAATTTTGGAGACATCTCACACACCAACCTTCCCTTTATTTGAATTACTTCATTATCATTACTTTAGCGTTATGTACTCTCATAAAAGTTCATTTATTCTGAGTTGAGAAGTCCATTTTATCATCATGTGTATCGTGCTTACATTTTAAAATCAGAAACAACTTCCCCAAGATAAAACTGATTCTTCATCTCTTTTGGTTTTACTCTTCCAAAATAGAATAGGTGACTTGGGGTATGATTTTTACCCTATGTTGATTTGCCTACCTTGTAAAGGAGCAAGGAACTTTTCCTTCAACCCTTATTTTCCTAGTGATTTCTTTAAAATGAAAGGTAAATATGTGTTTGTGGGCATATAAGTGTGTGTGTGTACAATCATTTTTATATAGAGATTTATTATCTCTCAATTTATTTTGTACAAGAGGTTTGTCTCAGAAAATCAGTGTCTTCTTGCTTTACTATTGTGCTATTGTGATTTATCATAAGAAATACATTTGGTCTTTGTCCCCTTTCCCCCCCCCCCACCTCGCACAGAGCTCCTACAACCCTTGGAATTTCCTCAGTGAGGAGATCAACAAAAATGCCTTTGTTATGTTAACAAGGTGACTTTTGGAACACACCTAAGGGTGCGGACTGATTGCCAGGAAAACCGAGGGCGAATACAAGGTTGGAACTTTCAGTCCCACCCCCAGGTTTCCACGAAAGGGGGAGAGGCTGGAGGTTGAAACAATAACCAATGGCCAATGATTTAATCAACGGCACCTATGTAACAAAGGCTCCATTAAACCCCAAAAGGACTGGGTTCAAAGAGCTTTCAGACTGGTGAACACATGAGGTGCTCGGGGTGTGGTACCCCAAAGGGGGCGTGGAAGCTCCATGCCCCTTCCCACCACCTTGCTCTATGCATCTCTTCCGTCTGGGTGTTCATCTACGATCATAACCTTTTATAATAAATCGGTAAATGTAAATAAGCTGTTTTCCTGAGCTCCGTGAGCCACTCCAGCAAATTAACTGAAACCAAAAAGAGGGTCATAACTCTAACTTATAACCAATAAGTCCAGGTGACAACCTAGACTTGGGATTGGCATCTGAAATGGAGGGCAGTCTGGTGGGACTGAGCCCTAAACCTGTGGATCTGATGTCATCTCCAGGTAGATAGTGTCAGAATTGAGTTAAATGGTAGGGCACCGAGACAGCGTTGCAGAATTGTTTGCTGTGGGGAAAAAAAAACCACACGTGTTTAGTGACCAGAAGTGTCCAAAGTAAAGTGTTCTGTGTGAGGAGTGAAAAAAGAAATCTCACAGGTGGGTTTTTTTCCAACTCAATTATTCTTCCCTTAAGCCCTGAGGGCATCACAAAAGACCAACAGGATAAAAAGTTACAGTTAAGCCAACCCTGCCTTCAGTCTTTGGTGCACACAAAAGGATCCACAGGGGTAGGTAGTATAACATAGTGGGTAAGAACAAGGACTCTGGGACCATGTGACTCGGGTTTGAATCCCAACTCTCTCTCTCTCCTTCTCCGTCTCCCTCTCCCTCTTTGACTTTGGACAAGTTATTTAGCCTCAGTTTCCTCCCCTGGAAAATGGAGATAATAAAAGTACATTCTGCAGAGGGTTGTTGTAAGGCTTAAATTTCATGATATGTATAAAGTGTCTGGACAGGGCCTAGCTCATAGCTATAAATATTTGAAGTTATTATTACTTTCAATCAGTTCCCTGCGGTCACAAGTGACACGCAGTTATCCGGTGACTTAGTGAACGGATGGTTGACTTAACTAGAGCTACTCAAGAACACAGCTCTCAACACCATGTCAGTGATTCATAAAGGAGCGTCTACTCAAGTTCCTCCCTGGGCCCCACGATTGAACTCACACCCCGGGGCATCCGAAAGGACACGGGAGAGGATTAGAAAACAACTCCTTCCGTCATTTGCATCTCCAGACTTACAACTAAGAGTTCTAAAATAAACAAATGGAGTAGCTTGGGAAATGATGCATCAACTGCTGCTTCTGGTGACATGAATAGTGGGAGCTATCACAAGTCTGCCCATCACACGCTGGGGAGACATTTTCCTCAGACACCAAAGAGAAGCAACAACTCAGGATGACCGAAACCTGCAATCCCCCAGAAAATCAATTGTCACCATCTCGCATCATTTTGATGTGAATAATTATAGGCACTGAATGCGTCCTTGGTATCACCGCAGATGGGTTCATTGTGGCTAGAAATACAGCAGAATGGATTCACAACAAGGCAGTTTCCACAAGTGGCAACATCCTGCTTTTCCTGAGTGTATCCAGAAGAGCGCTACAAAGCTTCATAATGCTAGAACTCACCTTCAGTTCAACATCCCCACAGTTTTATAATCAAGACATTCATTGTATATGATATGATTTTCCCTAATATATTTTTTACATAAATGAATTATAAAACACTTTCATTTCCTGGTCCCTGTTTCCCATCATGAATCTTCATCCCCATCATGTGGAATAATTGCACATCTAGATGAACCCAACCATTTAACACCCCACATTTACTTCTAAGCAGCCTGGTGTTGCTTGAGATCTCTCACAACTGGATGAAGTTATGTTCCTACAGATTCATGCTCTTCAGCCTCAAATGAGTAACATCACTGGGCATTTCTAGCCTGTATTTCCCTAAAGAAGTCATTCATTAACTACCCATGATGACTATCTCATATCTTTTCCTCAGCCCTAAACCTCCAGTCTATCATCTCTCTGCCTTATTTTCAACTGATGAAGTTGCCCTTACATTTTTTTTTTTTTTGATACAAGGAAGTCATCAGGAGGTCATTCCTTCACCTTCCCTTTAGCGAATCTATAAAACCACTAATTTTCTCCTACATTTCTAATATTTCAATAGAAAGAGCGCCCTTCTATCAACATAGATACAGAGAACAAATGGGTGGTTTTAAGAGGTGGGGCGGGGGGGGGAGGGATGAGAAAAATAGGTAAACTAGGTTTTTTTTTAAGTTCAAATAAAATTTAAAATTTTTAAATAAATACATCTAGGCAAAAGGAGATATTACAAACAGATCATAATCATGAATTTGAATGTGGTTACTCAAAATTCTAAGAGCTATTTTTCAATGTCCAATTTCAAACTATACATGTTGAACACATGTGTACATTTCTGGTCAATATATAATTAGTAGTGGGATTTCACAGTTACAGAATATGTATATCTTCAGCTTTTATATATGCTCCCAAACTGCTTTCCAATAAAGTTCACTGTATTTTCATACACAGTGAAATCCTACATAGTACTGGAACAAATTCAGATAAATCACAAAAATGAAATCTCATAAACACAGATATAAGACAGGATAGATAGTACGGTACAATTTTTAACAATATAAGCATTACAGAAACTGCTCTCTGCAATTTTAAGACAGGATATGTGGGGTGGCTATTGTCTAGAAAGGAGCAAAGGGGGACTTCTGGGGCACTGGTACCATGGTAATATTTTCTTTCATGATCTGGGTGCAAGTTACTTATTTTTAGTTTGTGAAAATCAATGAGTTATATAACTTCAATGAAGAGTTTAAAAACTTAAGTGGCTATACATGTATACATGGATTTGTGTATAAATTTGTGTATTAATGGGCCTCTCTGTTGTAATTAACACAGGCCGCAGGGACCAAAAGTTCCCCTCGGCCCTTCTGAAAATGTTCGGGAATGGTAGTGCAGGAAGGGAATACACACTTTCCGCATTTCTGCCCTGCAGGGCAGCAGTTGTTGCTGTTGGGAGTCACTGTGCTATTATCTCTTAGGTCATTTTTCCCTTTAGTCGTTCTGACTACCTCCAAGCGCTCCATGGCTGCACGCTTGTCTCACTGGAAAATGCACAGCCCCAATTCTGTGCAGGGACGACGCGAAGCAGAGTGTGATGCATCTCTCTGGAGCGTCAAGTTTATTAACTAGAGTTGGAAGAACCAAGGAGTTCTTGGAACAAGAACTATCCCCCTCCCCCACCAACACGGAAGACAGAAGAGTAGGGGAGGGGAGACGTGCCCCAGGAATGACAGTCCAGTCTCTCAAGTTTCACCCAGGTGGGGGTTGAGGGGCAGACCTGCAGCCACGGTGGCCTCGCTTTCGGTCGCCCGGGCTGCTCCGGACCATCCTCTGAGCTGGCCAGGGTCTTGGATACGATGCTGCTGAAGGCCGTGCAGAGAACACACTCCTCTTCCCCTGCACCGGGCCCCAGGGAGCGCGGCGGCCTGACCTTCCTGCCTCGGTCATCCATGGGGTTCACATGGGCTCACTTTATTATGACGCCTCATGCTGGGCAGCTTGCAACAAAGATGTTTCAAAATAAAGTTCCAGATTCTCCCAGCCACCCCTTGCTTTTTCTGGCTCTGGCCAGAGACAGTGGATGAGGACACACTCTCAGGCTGCCCAGCGTGGGAGGACCTTCCAGTGTTGGACACACCCAGGGGGCAGCTGCTTCCCTCTGGGGCTCCAATCCTGCTGCTGCTGCTGGAGGTGGATGTCCCAGTGCCACACTGGGGGGCTGGGCTGGGGGTGGCAGTCCTCGCCTCCAGGCTGGGTGGGGGACAGGCAGACTCACCGGTCTTCTGCCCTGCCTGCTGGTCTTCCTGCAGCGGCACAGTTTTTCTGTGGTAGAGCCACCTGGTTTGCAGGGAGGACACCACAGGGCTCGGCGAAGGCTCAAGTTCACTGCCACAGAGGTCCCCGCAAGAGAAGGGCTTCAGAGTTATGATGGAGACCTCCACCTTGGGTTTCTTGGAGCTCACACTGCCTGTCCCAGTGTCCTGGATCTGGTCGCAAGTCAAGCCCGGAGTCCTCACCATTGTCACCTCCAGGTCCTTTTCACAGGGTGGCTGGAGTGGCTCCTTCTGGCCCATGTTGACCCATGGATGCCTCATGAGGTCACGTAAGGTGCCTCTGTCACTGGGGTTGAGGGCAATCATTTTTTGTAACAGATCCCTTATCTCCAAAGACAGATAAGGTGGGATGGGGTATTGCCCTCGTAGGACTTGCTTCCGCAGCTCCTGGAAGTCTTTTCCCACAAAGGGCCGGGACCCAGTTACCATGGTGTACAGCACTACTCCCAGGCTCCACACGTCCACCGCAGGGCCGCTGGAGCTCTGCCCCAGGAAGAGTTCCGGGGCAGCATAAGGGGGTGTGCCGCAGCTCGTGTCCAGTTGGAAAATGTCATCACACTTGTTGCTGAGGCCAAAGTCTGTAAGTTTGATATTCATCTTGGAATCAAAGAGGAGGCTCGGTGGCTTCAGGTCCCGGTGCACGATGCCCCTCCGGTGGCAGTGCTGCAGGGCGGAGACCAGCTGCTGGAACGGGCCTCGGGCCTCCGCCTCTGTCATACGGCCATGGATCTTCAAATAGCGGTACATGTCCCCCCCACTGAGGTACTCCATCACCACGAAAAATGTCTCCTCTGTGTCAATCACCCCCAGCAGTTTCACAATATTGGGGTGATTCAGAGCCTTCAGACTGCACACTTCCCGGAAAAGTGCCTGGACACTTGAGAAGCTCTGACGCCTTTTCTTTATGACCTTCACAGCCACCTGTGTCCCGGTCAGAATGTGCCAGGCCAACTTCACTTTACCGAAGGTGCCTTCACCAATGGTGTGGAGGATCCGGAAGTCATCAATATGAGCCTTCTTGCCAGCAGATTTGGCTGTGAGGCCCTGCATCCTGGTGATCTGCTAACTACACTGACTGACAGCACTACCGAGCAACGCTAACTACGCTAACTAACAATGCTAACTGTACTAACAGGGCTAAGTATGCTGTCTCTACTAACAACGCTAACTACGCTAACTGTACCAACAGCGCTAACTAGTACTAACTACACTAACTATGCTAATCAAGTATTAACTATACCAACAATACTCACTATGCTAACTGTACAAAGAACAATGACACAAATAAAAAAGAGTAGAGAAAAGAGAAACGAAAATCAACAAAATGGCACAAACAAGGAAAACACAAGCTAACTGTAGGTCCAAGGCCGTCAGGTCACCAAAAGCAGCTTCCTGGGCTCTAAGGACCAAAAACCTGGGCCCACCTTTCTCTTTCATAGGGCTCTGTGAAGTACATCACAATGGTGCACTCTGAGGTCAGAGCAAGAAATGGACCCATCACCGCTGGGGATACACCACAGTGGTTTTCTCACTTTTTGAGTTCAAGGCCCCTTTACACTTAGGAAAAAGGATCCCAAAGAAAGTTTTCTTTACGTGTGTTATTAGATATTGGTATTCACTTTGTTATAAATAAAAATCTGCAGGATACTTCAGTGGCCTTTTTATTTCTAGTTTGAAAACGCGTAATAATTTTAGAGACCTCATAATGTCTACACTTGAAACGTTCAATTCCTTTTCCTTAAATTCTGGTCTCAAAATAACGTTACTGGGCTTCCCTGGTGGCGCAGTGGTTGAGAGTCTGCCTGTCGATGCAGGGGACACGGGTTCGAGCCCTGGTCTGGGAGGATCCCACAGGCCGCGGAGCGACTGGGCCCGTGAGCCACAATTGCTGAGCCTGCGCGTCTGGAGCCTGTGCTCCGCAACAAGAGAGGCCGCGATAGTGAGAGGCCCGCGCACCGCGATGAAGAGTGGCCCCCGCTTGCCGCAACTAGAGAAAGCCCTCGCACAGAAACGAAGATCCAACACAGCCAAAAATAAATTAACTAATTAAAAAAAATATATAACGTTACAACTTAACTGACTTCACGATACTATACAAAATGTTCTGTTGCATAAGACATGATACGGTACATTATGAAAGTCTATGAAGCTGAGAGAAGGTTTGCCAGGAAGGTCATTGAGCAGATTTCTCATCAGGAGCCTCGGAGGCCAGATGGCATGACTCAATGTACTTGAAGTGTTGAAGGAAAGAAACCGTCAACCAAGAATCCTATATCTAGCAAAACTTTCCTTCGAAAATGAGGGAGAAATCAAGACATTCCCAGTTAATCAAGAGTTGAGAGAGTTCTTAACCACCAGACCCGCCTGCCACAGGGAGTTCTTCAGGTTGCAGTCAAGGACCCTGGACAAGTAGCTCAAAGCCTTATGAAGAAATAAAGACCTCTGGTAAAAGTAGACAGACGGGCGACGAGAAAAGCTAGTACTCTTGTAACTTTGGTTTGTAGCTCCACTTTTTGTCTTCTATTTGATTTAAGAGACTAATATATAATAAAACACACATAGAAATCAAAAAGAAAAAAAAAAAGATCACCTCTTCACCTAGAAAAGTTACTTCACCCCCACTTTAGCCTAACTTTGGGAATTCCCATCAACAACATTCTTCTTTCCACTGTAGGAAGCAACGCTGCCAGAAGCTATGGCAAGCAGAGCCTCTTCTAAAATGCCTCTGATGATTGCAGCAACATGGATGCAACTAGAGATTATTAAGTGAAGTAAGTCAGAAAGAGAAAGACAAATACCATGTGATACCACTTACATGTGGAATCTAAAGTATGGCACAAATGAACCTATCTATGAAACAGCAACAGACTCACAGACATAGAGAACAGACTTGTGGTTGCCAAGGAGGAGGGGGGTGGGAGAGGGAAGGGCTGGGAGTGTGGCATTAGCAGATGTAAACTATTATATATAGGAGGGATAAACAACAAGGTCCTACTCTACAGCACAGGGAACTAGAGTCAATATCCTGTGATAAAACTGTAATGGAAAAGAATATAAAAAAAGAATGTCTATATGCGTATAACTGAGTCACTTTGCCATACAGCAGATTGGCACAAGATTGTAAATCAACTATACGTCAATAAAAACAAAAAAATAAAATAAAACATGCCTCTGATGACGTACACAGCCCCTGCTCCTGCTGACTACCTCTCTGCAGCACCCAACACTGTGAAACCCCGCCCCCAGCTGAGGTCACTCCGGTCCTGTGTCTCCTTCCTTTGTCCTCTGTCTCCCACCAGTGTTTCTCTAACAGAAACACAAAGAACTGCTGTGTTTTCACTCAGTCTCACTGTTCACGTTCCCACGCTTGATTTGGGCATCAGACCTGCAAGAGTTCAAAACTTACTGGGTGGTAGAACTGCCATTTCTCTGCCTGTCTCTCATTATAAAGAACTTCTCTGAAATTCTGAATTCACTGGTCTGGTCATCCATTCACCAGCAAGTATCTAGGTACTGGGGTTAAGCGCTAGGAATGAGATACAGTTGTTAGTAAAAAAAAACAACAAACCCCAAATGGAGTCACTTGTGCTAAGTCCCACGTCAGCAAACCAAGACTTAACAGCTAACCTAATTGCAGTTTCAGCCTCTCTCAGGAATGGGACCTTTCACCAATAGATCTGGAATCACCTGGTCAGCACTAGAGGGGTGACCCCCCCCACCCACCTTCCCCCAAGAGGAAGGTGACCCTGCCTGAAACAATCCACTCTTAGCTAGAAACTTCCCTTTTCTGCCCCCTCCTGCCTGTAAAGTTCTTGCATTTTTTACAGCTCCGCAGAGCCCCTTTCT
The DNA here is from genome assembly GCF_965194805.1 of Balaenoptera borealis. Lineage (NCBI taxonomy): Eukaryota > Metazoa > Chordata > Mammalia > Artiodactyla > Balaenopteridae > Balaenoptera > Balaenoptera borealis. The sequence continues at coordinate 56,670 of NW_028122304.1, forward strand.
ACTTGCTCAATGGGATGCTGCCCGATTCATAAATCACTGAATAAAGCCAATTCGATCTTCAAATTTACTCAGTTAGAATTTTATGTTTTGAATACAGTGATGAGCAAAACAAATAAAAAGAGAGGCATCAAACTCTTCGGAGAGTGTATCCCATTATCCCTCACACTCTTGGAAGCCTGGGTCAGCAGAAATGGAGGAGAGCCAGTGACAAGAAAAAGCCTCTTGAAAACCAAATCAGAGGTCCTGAAATACTACAGACTTACTTGTACAAGTGGGTGGGAACAAGCAGAGAGTAGCAGTTGTTTATTACTGTACACTGTAATCGAGGGAAACATTTGGAGTTCAAGAATAGAGATTTAAAGATGAGATGCTAAAATTCATAACAACTTGTCCAAAACAGGCCAGAAAACCTTAAGTTTTCGCCTTGTTTAAAAGAAGTCCTAAGTAAAGGGAAAACCAAATATTATGAAAAATTTTGGAGACATCTCACACACCAACCTTCCCTTTATCTGAATTACTTCATTATCATTACTTTAGCGTTATGTACTCTCACAAAAGTTCATTTATTCTGAGTTGAGAAGTCCATTTTATCATCATGTGTATCGTGCTTACATTTTAAAATCAGAAACAACTTCCCCAAGATAAAACTGATTCTTCATCTCTTTTGGTTTTACTCTTCCAAAATAGATTAGGTGACTTGGGGTATGATTTTTACCCTATGTTGATTTGCCTACCTTGTAAAGGAGCAAGGAACTTTTCCTTCAACCCTTATTTTCCTAGTGATTTCTTTAAAATGAAAGGTAAATATGTGTTTGTGGGCATATAAGTGTGTGTGTGTACAATCATTTTTATATAGAGATTTATTATCTCTCAATTTATTTTGTACAAGAGGTTTGTCTCAGAAAATCAGTGTCTTCTTGCTTTACTATTGTGCTATTGTGATTTATCATAAGAAATACATTTGGTCTTTGTCCCCTTTCCCCCCCCCCCCCACCTCGCACAGAGCTCCTACAACCCTTGGAATTTCCTCAGTGAGGAGATCAACAAAAATGCCTTTGTTATGTTAACAAGGTGACTTTTGGAACCCACCTAAGGGTGCGGACTGATTGCCAGGAAAACCGAGGGCGAATACAAGGTTGGAACTTTCAGTCCCACCCCCAGGTTTCCACGAAAGGGGGAGAGGCTGGAGGTTGAAACAATAACCAATGGCCAATGATTTAATCAACTGCACCTATGTAACAAAGGCTCCATTAAAACCCAAAAGGACTGGGTTCAAAGAGCTTTCAGACTGGTGAACACATGAGGTGCTCGGGGTGTGGTACCCCAAAGGGGGCGTGGAAGCTCCATGCCCCTTCCCACCACCTTGCTCTATGCATCTCTTCCGTCTGGGTGTTCATCTACGATCATAACCTTTTATAATAAATCGGTAAATGTAAATAAGCTGTTTTCCTGAGCTCCGTGAGCCACTCCAGCAAATTAACTGAAACCAAAAAGAGGGTCATAACTCTAACTTATAACCAATAAGTCCAGGTGACAACCTAGACTTGGGATTGGCATCTGAAATGGAGGGCAGTCTGGTGGGACTGAGCCCTAAACCTGTGGATCTGATGTCATCTCCAGGTAGATAGTGTCAGAATTGAGTTAAATGGTAGGGCACCGAGACAGCGTTGCAGAATTGTTTGCTGTGGGGAAAAAAAAACCACACGTGTTTAGTGACCAGAAGTGTCCAAAGTAAAGTGTTCTGTGTGAGGAGTGAAAAAAGAAATCTCACAGGTGGGTTTTTTTCCAACTCAATTATTCTTCCCTTAAGCCCTGAGGGCATCACAAAAGACCAACAGGATAAAAAGTTACAGTTAAGCCAACCCTGCCTTCAGTCTTTGGTGCACGCAAAAGGATCCACAGGGGTAGGTAGTATAACATAGTGGGTAAGAACAAGGACTCTGGGACCATGTGACTCGGGTTTGAATCCCAACTCTCTCTCTCTCCTTCTCCGTCTCCCTCTCCCTCTTTGACTTTGGACAAGTTATTTAGCCTCAGTTTCCTCCCCTGGAAAATGGAGATAATAAAAGTACATTCTGCAGAGGGTTGTTGTAAGGCTTAAATTTCATGATATGTATAAAGTGTCTGGACAGGGCCTAGCTCATAGCTATAAATATTTGAAGTTATTATTACTTTCAATCAGTTCCCTGCGGTCACAAGTGACACGCAGTTATCCGGTGACTTAGTGAACGGATGGTTGACTTAACTAGAGCTACTCAAGAACACAGCTCTCAACACCATGTCAGTGATTCATAAAGGAGCGTCTACTCAAGTTCCTCCCTGGGCCCCACGATTGAACTCACACCCCGGGGCATCCGAAAGGACACGGGAGAGGATTAGAAAACAACTCCTTCCGTCATTTGCATCTCCAGACTTACAACTAAGAGTTCTAAAATAAACAAATGGAGTAGCTTGGGAAATGATGCATCAACTGCTGCTTCTGGTGACATGAATAGTGGGAGCTATCACAAGTCTGCCCATCACACGCTGGGGAGACATTTTCCTCAGACACCAAAGAGAAGCAACAACTCAGGATGACCGAAACCTGCAATCCCCCAGAAAATCAATTGTCACCATCTCGCATCATTTTGATGTGAATAATTATAGGCACTGAATGCGTCCTTGGTATCACCGCAAATGGGTTCATTGTGGCTAGAAATACAGCAGAATGGATTCACAACAAGGCAGTTTCCACAAGTGGCAACATCCTGCTTTTCCTGAGTGTATCCAGAAGAGCGCTACAAAGCTTCATAATGCTAGAACTCACCTTCAGTTCAACATCCCCACAGTTTTATAATCAAGACATTCATTGTATATGATATGATTTTCCCTAATATATTTTTTACATAAATGAATTATAAAACACTTTCATTTCCTGGTCCCTGTTTCCCATCATGAATCTTCATCCCCATCATGTGGAATAATTGCACATCTAGATGAACCCAACCATTTAACACCCCACATTTACTTCTAAGCAGCCTGGTGTTGCTTGAGATCTCTCACAACTGGATGAAGTTATGTTCCTACAGATTCATGCTCTTCAGCCTCAAATGAGTAACATCACTGGGCATTTCTAGCCTGTATTTCCCTAAAGAAGTCATTCATTAACTACCCATGATGACTATCTCATATCTTTTCCTCAGCCCTAAACCTCCAGTCTATCATCTCTCTGCCTTATTTTCAACTGATGAAGTTGCCCTTACATTTTTTTTTTTTTTTTTGATACAAGGAAGTCATCAGGAGGTCATTCCTTCACCTTCCCTTTAGCGAATCTATAAAACCACTAATTTTCTCCTACATTTCTAATATTTCAATAGAAAGAGCGCCCTTCTATCAACATAGATACAGAGAACAAATGGGTGGTTTTAAGAGGTGGGGCGGGGGGGGGGGAGGGATGAGAAAAATAGGTAAACTAGGTTTTTTTTTAAGTTCAAATAAAATTTAAAATTTTTAAATAAATACATCTAGGCAAAAGGAGACATTACAAACAGATCATAATCATGAATTTGAATGTGGTTACTCAAAATTCTAAGAGCTATTTTTCAATGTCCAATTTCAAACTATACATGTTGAACACATGTGTACATTTCTGGTCAATATATAATTAGTAGTGGGATTTCACAGTTACAGAATATGTATATCTTCAGCTTTTATATATGCTCCCAAACTGCTTTCCAATAAAGTTCACTGTATTTTCATACACAGTGAAATCCTACATAGTACTGGAACAAATTCAGATAAATCACAAAAATGAAATCTCATAAACACAGATATAAGACAGGATAGATAGTACGGTACAATTTTTAACAATATAAGCATTACAGAAACTGCTCTCTGCAATTTTAAGACAGGATATGTGGGGTGGCTATTGTCTAGAAAGGAGCAAAGGGGGACTTCTGGGGCACTGGTACCATGGTAATATTTTCTTTCATGATCTGGGTGCAAGTTACTTATTTTTAGTTTGTGAAAATCAATGAGTTATATAACTTCAATGAAGAGTTTAAAAACTTAAGTGGCTATACATGTATACATGGATTTGTGTATAAATTTGTGTATTAATGGGCCTCTCTGTTGTAATTAACACAGGCCGCAGGGACCAAAAGTTCCCCTCGGCCCTTCTGAAAATGTTCGGGAATGGTAGTGCAGGAAGGGAATACACACTTTCCGCATTTCTGCCCTGCAGGGCAGCAGTTGTTGCTGTTGGGAGTCACTGTGCTAATTCTCTTAGGTCATTTTTCCCTTTAGTCGTTCTGACTACCTCCCAGCGCTCCATGGCTGCACGCTTGTCTCACTGGAAAATGCACAGCCCCAATTCTGTGCAGGGACGACGCGAAGCAGAGTGTGATGCATCTCTCTGGAGCGTCAAGTTTATTAACTAGAGTTGGAAGAACCAAGGAGTTCTTGGAACAAGAACTATCCCCCTCCCCCACCAACACGGAAGACAGAAGAGTAGGGGAGGGGAGACGTGCCCCAGGAATGACAGTCCAGTCTCTCAAGTTTCACCCAGGTGGGGGTTGAGGGGCAGACCTGCAGCCACGGTGGCCTCGCTTTCGGTCGCCCGGGCTGCTCCGGACCATCCTCTGAGCTGGCCAGGGTCTTGGATACGATGCTGCTGAAGGCCGTGCAGAGAACACACTCCTCTTCCCCTGCACCGGGCCCCAGGGAGCGCGGCGGCCTGACCTTCCTGCCTCGGTCATCCATGGGGTTCACATGGGCTCACTTTATTATGACGCCTCATGCTGGGCAGCTTGCAACAAAGATGTTTCAAAATAAAGTTCCAGATTCTCCCAGCCACCCCTTGCTTTTTCTGGCTCTGGCCAGAGACAGTGGATGAGGACACACTCTCAGGCTGCCCAGCGTGGGAGGACCTTCCAGTGTTGGACACACCCAGGGGGCAGCTGCTTCCCTCTGGGGCTCCAATCCTGCTGCTGCTGCTGGAGGTGGATGTCCCAGTGCCACACTGGGGGGCTGGGCTGGGGGTGGCAGTCCTCGCCTCCAGGCTGGGTGGGGGACAGGCAGACTCACCGGTCTTCTGCCCTGCCTGCTGGTCTTCCTGCAGCGGCACAGTTTTTCTGTGGTAGAGCCACCTGGTTTGCAGGGAGGACACCACAGGGCTCGGCGAAGGCTCAAGTTCACTGCCACAGAGGTCCCCGCAAGAGAAGGGCTTCAGAGTTATGATGGAGACCTCCACCTTGGGTTTCTTGGAGCTCACACTGCCTGTCCCAGTGTCCTGGATCTGGTCGCAAGTCAAGCCCGGAGTCCTCACCATTGTCACCTCCAGGTCCTTTTCACAGGGTGGCTGGAGTGGCTCCTTCTGGCCCATGTTGACCCATGGATGCCTCATGAGGTCACGTAAGGTGCCTCTGTCACTGGGGTTGAGGGCAATCATTTTTTGTAACAGATCCCTTATCTCCAAAGACAGATAAGGTGGGATGGGGTATTGCCCTCGTAGGACTTGCTTCCGCAGCTCCTGGAAGTCTTTTCCCACAAAGGGCCGGGACCCAGTTACCATGGTGTACAGCACTACTCCCAGGCTCCACACGTCCACCGCAGGGCCGCTGGAGCTCTGCCCCAGGAAGAGTTCCGGGGCAGCATAAGGGGGTGTGCCGCAGCTCGTGTCCAGTTGGAAAATGTCATCACACTTGTTGCTGAGGCCAAAGTCTGTAAGTTTGATATTCATCTTGGAATCAAAGAGGAGGCTCGGTGGCTTCAGGTCCCGGTGCACGATGCCCCTCCGGTGGCAGTGCTGCAGGGCGGAGACCAGCTGCTGGAACGGGCCTCGGGCCTCCGCCTCTGTCATACGGCCATGGATCTTCAAATAGCGGTACATGTCCCCCCCACTGAGGTACTCCATCACCACGAAAAATGTCTCCTCTGTGTCAATCACCCCCAGCAGTTTCACAATATTGGGGTGATTCAGAGCCTTCAGACTGCACACTTCCCGGAAAAGTGCCTGGACACTTGAGAAGCTCTGACGCCTTTTCTTTATGACCTTCACAGCCACCTGTGTCCCGGTCAGAATGTGCCAGGCCAACTTCACTTTACCGAAGGTGCCTTCACCAATGGTGTGGAGGATCCGGAAGTCATCAATATGAGCCTTCTTGCCAGCAGATTTGGCTGTGAGGCCCTGCATCCTGGTGATCTGCTAACTACACTGACTGACAGCACTACCGAGCAACGCTAACTACGCTAACTAACAATGCTAACTGTACTAACAGGGCTAAGTATGCTGTCTCTACTAACAACGCTAACTACGCTAACTGTACCAACAGCGCTAACTAGTACTAACTACACTAACTATGCTAATCAAGTATTAACTATACCAACAATACTCACTATGCTAACTGTACAAAGAACAATGACACAAATAAAAAAGAGTAGAGAAAAGAGAAACGAAAATCAACAAAATGGCACAAACAAGGAAAACACAAGCTAACTGTAGGTCCAAGGCCGTCAGGTCACCAAAAGCAGCTTCCTGGGCTCTAAGGACCAAAAACCTGGGCCCACCTTTCTCTTTCATAGGGCTCTGTGAAGTACATCACAATGGTGCACTCTGAGGTCAGAGCAAGAAATGGACCCATCACCGCTGGGGATACACCACAGTGGTTTTCTCACTTTTTGAGTTCAAGGCCCCTTTACACTTAGGAAAAAGGATCCCAAAGAAAGTTTTCTTTACGTGTGTTATTAGATATTGGTATTCACTTTGTTATAAATAAAAATCTGCAGGATACTTCAGTGGCCTTTTTATTTCTAGTTTGAAAACGCGTAATAATTTTAGAGACCTCATAATGTCTACACTTGAAACGTTCAATTCCTTTTCCTTAAATTCTGGTCTCAAAATAACGTTACTGGGCTTCCCTGGTGGCGCAGTGGTTGAGAGTCTGCCTGTCGATGCAGGGGACACGGGTTCGAGCCCTGGTCTGGGAGGATCCCACAGGCCGCGGAGCGACTGGGCCCGTGAGCCACAATTGCTGAGCCTGCGCGTCTGGAGCCTGTGCTCCGCAACAAGAGAGGCCGCGATAGTGAGAGGCCCGCGCACCGCGATGAAGAGTGGCCCCCGCTTGCCGCAACTAGAGAAAGCCCTCGCACAGAAACGAAGATCCAACACAGCCAAAAATAAATTAACTAATTAAAAAATATATATAACGTTACAACTTAACTGACTTCACGATACTATACAAAATGTTCTGTTGCATAAGACATGATACGGTACATTATGAAAGTCTATGAAGCTGAGAGAAGGTTTGCCAGGAAGGTCATTGAGCAGATTTCTCATCAGGAGCCTCGGAGGCCAGATGGCATGACTCAATGTACTTGAAGTGTTGAAGGAAAGAAACCGTCAACCAAGAATCCTATATCTAGCAAAACTTTCCTTCGAAAATGAGGGAGAAATCAAGACATTCCCAGTTAATCAAGAGTTGAGAGAGTTCTTAACCACCAGACCCGCCTGCCACAGGGAGTTCTTCAGGTTGCAGTCAAGGACCCTGGACAAGTAGCTCAAAGCCTTATGAAGAAATAAAGACCTCTGGTAAAAGTAGACAGACGGGCGACGAGAAAAGCTAGTACTCTTGTAACTTTGGTTTGTAGCTCCACTTTTTGTCTTCTATTTGATTTAAGAGACTAATATATAATAAAACACACATAGAAATCAAAAAGAAAAAAAAAAAGATCACCTCTTCACCTAGAAAAGTTACTTCACCCCCACTTTAGCCTAACTTTGGGAATTCCCATCAACAACATTCTTCTTTCCACTGTAGGAAGCAACGCTGCCAGAAGCTATGGCAAGCAGAGCCTCTTCTAAAATGCCTCTGATGATTGCAGCAACATGGATGCAACTAGAGATTATTAAGTGAAGTAAGTCAGAAAGAGAAAGACAAATACCATGTGATACCACTTACATGTGGAATCTAAAGTATGGCACAAATGAACCTATCTATGAAACAGCAACAGACTCACAGACATAGAGAACAGACTTGTGGTTGCCAAGGAGGAGGGGGGTGGGAGAGGGAAGGGCTGGGAGTGTGGCATTAGCAGATGTAAACTATTATATATAGGAGGGATAAACAACAAGGTCCTACTCTACAGCACAGGGAACTAGAGTCAATATCCTGTGATAAAACTGTAATGGAAAAGAATATAAAAAAAGAATGTCTATATGCGTATAACTGAGTCACTTTGCCATACAGCAGATTGGCACAAGATTGTAAATCAACTATACGTCAATAAAAACAAAAAAATAAAATAAAACATGCCTCTGATGACGTACACAGCCCCTGCTCCTGCTGACTACCTCTCTGCAGCACCCAACACTGTGAAACCCCGCCCCCAGCTGAGGTCACTCCGGTCCTGTGTCTCCTTCCTTTGTCCTCTGTCTCCCACCAGTGTTTCTCTAACAGAAACACAAAGAACTGCTGTGTTTTCACTCAGTCTCACTGTTCACGTTCCCACGCTTGATTTGGGCATCAGACCTGCAAGAGTTCAAAACTTACTGGGTGGTAGAACTGCCATTTCTCTGCCTGTCTCTCATTATAAAGAACTTCTCTGAAATTCTGAATTCACTGGTCTGGTCATCCATTCACCAGCAAGTATCTAGGTACTGGGGTTAAGCGCTAGGAATGAGATACATTTGTTAGTAAAAAAAACAACAAACCCCAAATGGAGTCACTTGTGCTAAGTCCCACGTCAGCAAACCAAGACTTAACAGCTAACCTAATTGCAGTTTCAGCCTCTCTCAGGAATGGGACCTTTCACCAATAGATCTGGAATCACCTGGTCAGCACTAGAGGGGTGACCCCCCCCACCCACCTTCCCCCAAGAGGAAGGTGACCCTGCCTGAAACAATCCACTCTTAGCTAGAAACTTCCCTTTTCTGCCCCCTCCTGCCTGTAAAGTTCTTGCATTTTTTACAGCTCCGCAGAGCTCCTTTCTACTTGCTCAATGGGATGCTGCCCGATTCATAAATCACTGAATAAAGCCAATTCGATCTTCAAATTTACTCAGTTAGAATTTTATGTTTTTAATACAGTGATGAGCAAAACAAATAAAAAGAGAGGCATCAAACTCTTCGGAGAGTGTATCCCATTATCCCTCACACTCTTGGAAGCCTGGGTCAGCAGAAATGGAGGAGAGCCAGTGACAAGAAAAAGCCTCTTGAAAACCAAATCAGAGGTCCTGAAATACTACAGACTTACTTGTACAAGTGGGTGGGAACAAGCAGAGAGTAGCAGTTGTTTATTACTGTACACTGTAATCGAGGGAAACATTTGGAGTTCAAGAATAGAGATTTAAAGATGAGATGCTAAAATTCATAACAACTTGTCCAAAACAGGCCAGAAAACCTTAAGTTTTCGCCTTGTTTAAAAGAAGTCCTAAGTAAAGGGAAAACCAAATATCATGAAAAATTTTGGAGACATCTCACACACCAACCTTCCCTTTATCTGAATTACTTCATTATCATTACTTTAGCGTTATGTACTCTCACAAAAGTTCATTTATTCTGAGTTGAGAAGTCCATTTTATCATCATGTGTATCGTGCTTACATTTTAAAATCAGAAACAACTTCCCCAAGATAAAACTGATTCTTCATCTCTTTTGGTTTTACTCTTCCAAAATAGATTAGGTGACTTGGGGTATGATTTTTACCCTATGTTGATTTGCCTACCTTGTAAAGGAGCAAGGAACTTTTCCTTCAACCCTTATTTTCCTAGTGATTTCTTTAAAATGAAAGGTAAATATGTGTTTGTGGGCATATAAGTGTGTGTGTGTACAATCATTTTTATATAGAGATTTATTATCTCTCAATTTATTTTGTACAAGAGGTTTGTCTCAGAAAATCAGTGTCTTCTTGCTTTACTATTGTGCTATTGTGATTTATCATAAGAAATACATTTGGTCTTTGTCCCCTTTCCCCCCCCCCCCACCTCGCACAGAGCTCCTACAACCCTTGGAATTTCCTCAGTGAGGAGATCAACAAAAATGCCTTTGTTATGTTAACAAGGTGACTTTTGGAACCCACCTAAGGGTGCGGACTGATTGCCAGGAAAACCGAGGGCGAATACAAGGTTGGAACTTTCAGTCCCACCCCCAGGTTTCCACGAAAGGGGGAGAGGCTGGAGGTTGAAACAATAACCAATGGCCAATGATTTAATCAACTGCACCTATGTAACAAAGGCTCCATTAAAACCCAAAAGGACTGGGTTCAAAGAGCTTTCAGACTGGTGAACACATGAGGTGCTCGGGGTGTGGTACCCCAAAGGGGGCGTGGAAGCTCCATGCCCCTTCCCACCACCTTGCTCTATGCATCTCTTCCGTCTGGGTGTTCATCTACGATCATAACCTTTTATAATAAATCGGTAAATGTAAATAAGCTGTTTTCCTGAGCTCCGTGAGCCACTCCAGCAAATTAACTGAAACCAAAAAGAGGGTCATAACTCTAACTTATAACCAATAAGTCCAGGTGACAACCTAGACTTGGGATTGGCATCTGAAATGGAGGGCAGTCTGGTGGGACTGAGCCCTAAACCTGTGGATCTGATGTCATCTCCAGGTAGATAGTGTCAGAATTGAGTTAAATGGTAGGGCACCGAGACAGCGTTGCAGAATTGTTTGCTGTGGGGAAAAAAAAAACACACGTGTTTAGTGACCAGAAGTGTCCAAAGTAAAGTGTTCTGTGTGAGGAGTGAAAAAAGAAATCTCACAGGTGGGTTTTTTTCCAACTCAATTATTCTTCCCTTAAGCCCTGAGGGCATCACGAAAGACCAACAGGATAAAAAGTTACAGTTAAGCCAACCCTGCCTTCAGTCTTTGGTGCACACAAAAGGATCCACAGGGGTAGGTAGTATAACATAGTGGGTAAGAACAAGGACTCTGGGACCATGTGACTCGGGTTTGAATCCCAACTCTCTCTCTCTCCTTCTCCGTCTCCCTCTCCCTCTTTGACTTTGGACAAGTTATTTAGCCTCAGTTTCCTCCCCTGGAAAATGGAGATAATAAAAGTACATTCTGCAGAGGGTTGTTGTAAGGCTTAAATTTCATGATATGTATAAAGTGTCTGGACAGGGCCTAGCTCATAGCTATAAATATTTGAAGTTATTATTACTTTCAATCAGTTCCCTGCGGTCACAAGTGACACGCAGTTATCCGGTGACTTAGTGAACGGATGGTTGACTTAACTAGAGCTACTCAAGAACACAGCTCTCAACACCATGTCAGTGATTCATAAAGGAGCGTCTACTCAAGTTCCTCCCTGGGCCCCACGATTGAACTCACACCCCGGGGCATCCGAAAGGACACGGGAGAGGATTAGAAAACAACTCCTTCCGTCATTTGCATCTCCAGACTTACAACTAAGTGTTCTAAAATAAACAAATGGAGTAGATTGGGAAATGATGCATCAACTGCTGCTTCTGGTGACATGAATAGTGGGAGCTATCACAAGTCTGCCCATCACACGCTGGGGAGACATTTTCCTCAGACACCAAAGAGAAGCAACAACTCAGGATGACCGAAACCTGCAATCCCCCAGAAAATCAATTGTCACCATCTCGCACCATTTTGATGTGAATAATTATAGGCACTGAATGCGTCCTTGGTATCACCGCAAATGGGTTCATTGTGGCTAGAAATACAGCAGAATGGATTCACAACAAGGCAGTTTCCACAAGTGGCAACATCCTGCTTTTCCTGAGTGTATCCAGAAGAGCGCTACAAAGCTTCATGATGCTAGAACTCACCTTCAGTTCAACATCCCCACAGTTTTATAATCAAGACATTCATTGTATATGATATGATTTTCCCTAATATATTTTTTACATAAATGAATTATAAAACACTTTCATTTCCTGGTCCCTGTTTCCCATCATGAATCTTCATCCCCATCATGTGGAATAATTGCACATCTAGATGAACCCAACCATTTAACACCCCACATTTACTTCTAAGCAGCCTGGTGTTGCTTGAGATCTCTCACAACTGGATGAAGTTATGTTCCTACAGATTCATGCTCTTCAGCCTCAAATGAGTAACATCACTGGGCATTTCTAGCCTGTATTTCCCTAAAGAAGTCATTCATTAACTACCCATGATGACTATCTCATATCTTTTCCTCAGCCCTAAACCTCCAGTCTATCATCTCTCTGCCTTATTTTCAACTGATGAAGTTGCCCTTACATTTTTTTTTTTTTTTTTGATACAAGGAAGTCATCAGGAGGTCATTCCTTCACCTTCCCTTTAGCGAATCTATAAAACCACTAATTTTCTCCTACATTTCTAATATTTCAATAGAAAGAGCGCCCTTCTATCAACATAGATACAGAGAACAAATGGGTGGTTTTAAGAGGTGGGGCGGGGGGGGGGAGGGATGAGAAAAATAGGTAAACTAGGTTTTTTTTTAAGTTCAAATAAAATTTAAAATTTTTAAATAAATACATCTAGGCAAAAGGAGATATTACAAACAGATCATAATCATGAATTTGAATGTGGTTACTCAAAATTCTAAGAGCTATTTTTCAATGTCCAATTTCAAACTATACATGTTGAACACATGTGTACATTTCTGGTCAATATATAATTAGTAGTGGGATTTCACAGTTACAGAATATGTATATCTTCAGCTTTTATATATGCTCCCAAACTGCTTTCCAATAAAGTTCACTGTATTTTCATACACAGTGAAATCCTACATAGTACTGGAACAAATTCAGATAAATCACAAAAATGAAATCTCATAAACACAGATATAAGACAGGATAGATAGTACGGTACAATTTTTAACAATATAAGCATTACAGAAACTGCTCTCTGCAATTTTAAGACAGGATATGTGGGGTGGCTATTGTCTAGAAAGGAGCAAAGGGGGACTTCTGGGGCACTGGTACCATGGTAATATTTTCTTTCATGATCTGGGTGCAAGTTACTTATTTTTAGTTTGTGAAAATCAATGAGTTATAT
>NW_028122303.1:0-69541 GCF_965194805.1 Balaenoptera borealis
GGCTGAGTGATATTCCATTGTACAAAAGGACCACAACTTCTTTATCCATTTTTCTCTTTCCTGGGATATTTAAGGTGTAACGAAGTGGAGGTTCTTGTCAACAGAGCAGCCCTAAACTTTGGGGTGCCTGTGCCTTGCTGATTTTTAGTTTTCCCAATTTATACGCCCATGAGTGGAAGTGCCCTATGCTGTCGAAGCTGAGTTTTTTCTATGTTTCAGGACACACCGTACACTTCTCCAGAGTGGCTGTTGGCAATTTACGTCACGCCCATCAGCGTAGCAAGTCTCCCCGTTTCTCCATGGCCTTTCCTGCATTTCTGGTTTTGACACTTTATTCAGCATGGCCCCTTTTGACCGATGGGAAGCGAGACTTCTTTGTAGCGCTGATTTGCCTTTCCAGGTTGCTTGGTTGGCCAAAAAGGGCGCATGCGTTTTTTCCTGAATATATTCAGGAAAAAACGCATGCGCCCTTTTTGGCCAAGGGCATCATTGTCGAGGTTTTGCCGCTTTTCCCGTGCTTTAAAGGCGATTCGAATCTACCTCCTGAAATCTGTTTCCTGCAATTCTGCCTTGCTTTCAAATCCTCTTCGTTGTCTTCCGTCAATATATTTGTGGACGAGAGTTATCATTTATAACTCTGCAGGTTTGTGAATTGCAGTGCCCCTGAGCTCCATTTTTCAACTCGCTTTCTTGGGAGCTGGCCGCAAAAGCGCAGGATTGCTTCAGGCCCTATTCTGGTCCCGGGCGGCAGGCTGAGCCTGTGGTTAATTCTTCTTCCTGATGGGAAAATAGAGCGACCTGTGCCTGTCCCCTCACCTAGAGCTAGTGTCTCATTGGTTCCCCCTCTTCCCGTTCATCCTCAGGACAAATTGCAACCTGTACGGAACAGGAGGTTAAAGGTGCTGATTCTCCAAGGAGGGAGATTGCTAGTAAAGCGGCTGGAATGGCGAACCCGAGCACAAGGAGATGAGAAATGAGGTGCGTTTTAGAAACCTTTCCCGATCACACGGTGTACCATCCTCTGGGATTCTCCTGCATGTTTTCGATGTAGGAAGATGCCCTTGAACCTGGAGATTTGGGACCCATGGGATGGGTACCACGCAGTATTACTCTAAAGGGTCTGCGTTTGCTCACCCAACCTCACCAAACCTCTCAGCCCCAAGAGTGTCCACCCTTATGCCTCAATCAGCTGTGGGTCTAGATATGGTCAATCCAGGTGGCATCACAGCCCTTGAACGAATTTTGTAAGAATTTCTCTCTCTTTCACTGTCTTTGTTTCACGGGTTTTTAAAAGTGATTGATTTTTATAAAGGGGTTTAGCTGCTTTTCACTGCTGTGTTTATGCCGCTTTACACCCACTTGACTCACTTACAGAGAGATATCAATACATAGGTTTTAAGATTCTTACTAGTCAGATATATTCTTGGGCGGTGAATAGGGGGTTTTGAGTCCAGATCACTGAGCAAGGAGTAGGTCTTGTCTATTACATATTGGGGTTTATGGAACGGTCTCTGAGATAATTTGAAACCCTTGTTTTATGCATCACCCCACCTCACCTTCCCGTTAAGCAGCCATAGTGTGTTTTCTAAACGTGTGACTTCTGTTCTGTTTTGTAATTCAGTGCAAGGGTAGCGGTTTTACATTCCCTCTATAAGTGATATCTTATGATAAGTGTCTTTTTCTGTGTGACTATTTCACTTAGAATCGTCGTACCTAAATCCACTCATCATGCTGCTACTAGCCTTATGACGTTGATTTCATGGCTGAGTGATATTCCATTGTACAAAAGGACCACAACTTCTTTATCCATTTTTCTCTTTCCTGGGATATTTAAGGTGTAACGAAGTGGAGGTTCTTGTCAACAGAGCAGCCCTAAACTTTGGGGTGCCTGTGCCTTGCTGATTTTTAGTTTTCCCAATTTATACGCCCATGAGTGGAAGTGCCCTATGCTGTCGAAGCTGAGTTTTTTCTATGTTTCAGGACACACCGTACACTTCTCCAGAGTGGCTGTTGGCAATTTACGTCACGCCCATCAGCGTAGCAAGTCTCCCGTTTCTCCATGGCCTTTCCTGCATTTCTGGTTTTGACACTTTATTCAGCATGGCCCTTTTGACCGATGGGAAGCGAGACTTCTTTGTAGCGCTGATTTGCCTTTCCAGGTTGCTTGGTTGGCCAAAAAGGGCGCATGCGTTTTTCCTGAATATATTCAGGAAAAAACGCATGCGCCCTTTTTGGCCAAGGGCATCATTGTCGAGGTTTTGCCGCTTTTCCCGTGCTTTAAAGGCGATTCGAATCTACCTCCTGAAATCTGTTTCCTGCAATTCTGCCTTGCTTTCAAATCCTCTTCGTTGTCTTCCGTCAATATATTTGTGGACGAGAGTTATCATTTATAACTCTGCAGGTTTGTGAATTGCAGTGCCCCTGAGCTCCATTTTTCAACTCGCTTTCTTGGGAGCTGGCCGCAAAAGCGCAGGATTGCTTCAGGCCCTATTCTGGTCCCGGGCGGCAGGCTGAGCCTGTGGTTAATTCTTCTTCCTGATGGGAAAATAGAGCGACCTGTGCCTGTCCCCTCACCTAGAGCTAGTGTCTCATTGGTTCCCCCTCTTCCCGTTCATCCTCAGGACAAATTGCACCTGTACGGAACAGGAGGTTAAAGGTGCTGATTCTCCAAGGAGGGAGATTGCTAGTAAAGCGGCTGGAATGGCGAACCCGAGCACAAGGAGATGAGAAATGAGGTGCGTTTTAGAAACCTTTCCCGATCACACGGTGTACCATCCTCTGGGATTCTCCTGCATGTTTTCGATGTAGGAAGATGCCCTTGAACCTGGAGATTTGGGACCCATGGGATGGGTACCACGCAGTATTACTCTAAAGGGTCTGCGTTTGCTCACCCAACCTCACCAAACTCTCAGCCCCAAGAGTGTCCCACCCTTATGCCTCAATCAGCTGTGGGTCTAGATATGGTCAATCCAGGTGGCATCACAGCCCTTGAACGAATTTTGTAAGAATTTCTCTCTCTTTCACTGTCTTTGTTTCACGGGTTTTTAAAAGTGATTGATTTTTATAAAGGGGTTTAGCTGCTTTTCACTGCTGTGTTTATGCCGCTTTACACCCACTTGACTCACTTACAGAGAGATATCAATACATAGGTTTTAAGATTCTTACTAGTCAGATATATTCTTGGGCGGTGAATAGGGGGTTTTGAGTCCAGATCACTGAGCAAGGAGTAGGTCTTGTCTATTACATATTGGGTTTATGGAACGGTCTCTGAGCTAATTTGAAACCCTTGTTTTATGCATCACCCCACCTCACCTTTCCCGTTAAGCAGCCATAGTGTGTTTTCTAAACGTGTGACTCTGTTCTGTTTTGTAATTCAGTGCAAGGGTAGCGGTTTTTACATTCCCTCTATAAGTGATATCTTATGATAAGTGTCTTTTTCTGTGTGACTTATTTCACTTAGAATCGTCGTACCTAAATCCACTCATCATGCTGCTACTAGCCTTATGACGTTGATTTCATGGCTGAGTGATATTCCATTGTACAAAAGGACCACAACTTCTTTATCCATTTTTCTCTTTCCTGGGATATTTAAGGTGTAACGAAGTGGAGGTTCTTGTCAACAGAGCAGCCCTAAACTTTGGGGTGCCTGTGCCTTGCTGATTTTTAGTTTTCCCAATTTATACGCCCATGAGTGGAAGTGCCCTATGCTGTCGAAGCTGAGTTTTTTCTATGTTTCAGGACACACCGTACACTTCTCCAGAGTGGCTGTTGGCAATTTACGTCACGCCCATCAGCGTAGCAAGTCTCCCGTTTCTCCATGGCCTTTCCTGCATTCTGGTTTTGACACTTTATTCAGCATGGCCCTTTTGACCGATGGGAAGCGAGACTTCTTTGTAGCGCTGATTTGCCTTTCCAGGTTGCTTGGTTGGCCAAAAAGGGCGCATGCGTTTTTTCCTGAATATATTCAGGAAAAAACGCATGCGCCCTTTTTGGCCAAGGGCATCATTGTCGAGGTTTTGCCGCTTTTCCCGTGCTTTAAAGGCGATTCGAATCTACCTCCTGAAATCTGTTTCCTGCAATTCTGCCTTGCTTTCAAATCCTCTTCGTTGTCTTCCGTCAATATATTTGTGGACGAGAGTTATCATTTATAACTCTGCAGGTTTGTGAATTGCAGTGCCCCTGAGCTCCATTTTTCAACTCGCTTTCTTGGGAGCTGGCCGCAAAAGCGCAGGATTGCTTCAGGCCCTATTCTGGTCCCGGGCGGCAGGCTGAGCCTGTGGTTAATTCTTCTTCCTGATGGGAAAATAGAGCGACCTGTGCCTGTCCCCTCACCTAGAGGCTAGTGTCTCATTGGTTCCCCCTCTTCCCGTTCATCCTCAGGACAAATTGCAACCTGTACGGAACAGGAGGTTAAAGGTGCTGATTCTCCAAGGAGGGAGATTGCTAGTAAAGCGGCTGGAATGGCGAACCCGAGCACAAGGAGATGAGAAATGAGGTGCGTTTTAGAAACCTTTCCCGATCACACGGTGTACCATCCTCTGGGATTCTCCTGCATGTTTTCGATGTAGGAAGATGCCCTTGAACCTGGAGATTTGGGACCCATGGGATGGGTACCACGCAGTATTACTCTAAAGGGTCTGCGTTTGCTCACCCAACCTCACCAAACCTCTCAGCCCCAAGAGTGTCCACCCTTATGCCTCAATCAGCTGTGGGTCTAGATATGGTCAATCCAGGTGGCATCACAGCCCTTGAACGAATTTTGTAAGAATTTCTCTCTCTTTCACTGTCTTTGTTTCACGGGTTTTTAAAAGTGATTGATTTTTATAAAGGGGTTTAGCTGCTTTTCACTGCTGTGTTTTATGCCGCTTTACACCCACTTGACTCACTTACAGAGAGATATCAATACATAGGTTTTAAGATTCTTACTAGTCAGATATATTCTTGGGCGGTGAATAGGGGGTTTTGAGTCCAGATCACTGAGCAAGGAGTAGGTCTTGTCTATTACATATTGGGTTTATGGAACGGTCTCTGAGCTAATTTGAAACCCTTGTTTTATGCATCACCCCACCTCACCTTTCCCGTTAAGCAGCCATAGTGTGTTTTCTAAACGTGTGACTCTGTTCTGTTTTGTAATTCAGTGCAAGGGTAGCGGTTTTACATTCCCTCTATAAGTGATATCTTATTGATAAGTGTCTTTTTCTGTGTGACTTATTTCACTTAGAATCGTCGTACCTAAATCCACTCATCATGCTGCTACTAGCCTTATGACGTTGATTTCATGGCTGAGTGATATTCCATTGTACAAAAAGGGACCACAACTTCTTTATCCATTTTTCTCTTTCCTGGGATATTTAAGGTGTAACGAAGTGGAGGTTCTTGTCAACAGAGCAGCCCTAAACTTTGGGGTGCCTGTGCCTTGCTGATTTTTAGTTTTCCCAATTTATACGCCCATGAGTGGAAGTGCCCTATGCTGTCGAAGCTGAGTTTTTTCTATGTTTCAGGACACACCCGTACACTTCTCCAGAGTGGCTGTTGGCAATTTACGTCACGCCCATCAGCGTAGCAAGTCTCCCGTTTCTCCATGGCCTTTCCTGCATTTCTGGTTTTGACACTTTATTCAGCATGGCCCTTTTGACCGATGGGAAGCGAGACTTCTTTGTAGCGCTGATTTGCCTTTCCAGGTTGCTTGGTTGGCCAAAAAGGGCGCATGCGTTTTTTCCTGAATATATTCAGGAAAAAACGCATGCGCCCTTTTTGGCCAAGGGCATCATTGTCGAGGTT
Source organism: Balaenoptera borealis (assembly GCF_965194805.1). Taxonomy (NCBI): domain Eukaryota; kingdom Metazoa; phylum Chordata; class Mammalia; order Artiodactyla; family Balaenopteridae; genus Balaenoptera; species Balaenoptera borealis. The sequence continues at coordinate 5,782 of NW_028122303.1, forward strand.
TTGCCGCTTTTCCCGTGCTTTAAAGGCGATTCGAATCTACCTCCTGAAATCTGTTTCCTGCAATTCTGCCTTGCTTTCAAATCCTCTTCGTTGTCTTCCGTCAATATATTTGTGGACGAGAGTTATCATTTATAACTCTGCAGGTTTGTGAATTGCAGTGCCCCTGAGCTCCATTTTTCAACTCGCTTTCTTGGGAGCTGGCCGCAAAGCGCAGGATTGCTTCAGGCCCTATTCTGGTCCCGGGCGGCAGGCTGAGCCTGTGGTTAATTCTTCTTCCTGATGGGAAAATAGAGCGACCTGTGCCTGTCCCCTCACCTAGAGCTAGTGTTTCATTGGTTCCCCCTCTTCCCGTTCATCCTCAGGACAAATTGCAACCTGTACGGAACAGGAGGTTAAAGGTGCTGATTCTCCAAGGAGGGAGATTGCTAGTAAAGCGGCTGGAATGGCGAACCCGAGCACAAGGAGATGAGAAATGAGGTGCGTTTTAGAAACCTTTCCCGATCACACGGTGTACCATCCTCTGGGATTCTCCTGCATGTTTTCGATGTAGGAAGATGCCCTTGAACCTGGAGATTTGGGACCCATGGGATGGGTACCACGCAGTATTACTCTAAAGGGTCTGCGTTTGCTCACCCAACCTCACCAAACCTCTCAGCCCCAAGAGTGTCCACCCTTATGCCTCAATCAGCTGTGGGTCTAGATATGGTCAATCCAGGTGGCATCACAGCCCTTGAACGAATTTTGTAAGAATTTCTCTCTCTTTCACTGTCTTTGTTTCACGGGTTTTTAAAAGTGATTGATTTTTATAAAGGGGTTTAGCTGCTTTTCACTGCTGTGTTTATGCCGCTTTACACCCACTTGACTCACTTACAGAGAGATATCAATACATAGGTTTTAAGATTCTTACTAGTCAGATATATTCTTGGGCGGTGAATAGGGGGTTTTGAGTCCAGATCACTGAGCAAGGAGTAGGTCTTGTCTATTACATATTGGGTTTATGGAACGGTCTCTGAGCTAATTTGAAACCCTTGTTTTATGCATCACCCCACCTCACCTTTCCCGTTAAGCAGCCATAGTGTGTTTTCTAAACGTGTGACTCTGTTCTGTTTTGTAATTCAGTGCAAGGGTAGCGGTTTTTACATTCCCTCTATAAGTGATATCTTATGATAAGTGTCTTTTTCTGTGTGACTTATTTCACTTAGAATCGTCGTACCTAAATCCACTCATCATGCTGCTACTAGCCTTATGACGTTGATTTCATGGCTGAGTGATATTCCATTGTACAAAAGGACCACAACTTCTTTATCCATTTTTCTCTTTCCTGGGATATTTAAGGTGTAACGAAGTGGAGGTTCTTGTCAACAGAGCAGCCCTAAACTTTGGGGTGCCTGTGCCTTGCTGATTTTTAGTTTTCCCAATTTATACGCCCATGAGTGGAAGTGCCCTATGCTGTCGAAGCTGAGTTTTTTCTATGTTTCAGGACACACCGTACACTTCTCCAGAGTGGCTGTTGGCAATTTACGTCACGCCCATCAGCGTAGCAAGTCTCCCGTTTCTCCATGGCCTTTCCTGCATTTCTGGTTTTGACACTTTATTCAGCATGGCCCTTTTGACCGATGGGAAGCGAGACTTCTTTGTAGCGCTGATTTGCCTTTCCAGGTTGCTTGGTTGGCCAAAAAGGGCGCATGCGTTTTTTCCTGAATATATTCAGGAAAAAACGCATGCGCCCTTTTGGCCAAGGGCATCATTGTCGAGGTTTTGCCGCTTTTCCCGTGCTTTAAAGGCGATTCGAATCTACCTCCTGAAATCTGTTTCCTGCAATTCTGCCTTGCTTTCAAATCCTCTTCGTTGTCTTCCGTCAATATATTTGTGGACGAGAGTTATCATTTATAACTCTGCAGGTTTGTGAATTGCAGTGCCCCTGAGCTCCATTTTTCAACTCGCTTTCTTGGGAGCTGGCCGCAAAAGCGCAGGATTGCTTCAGGCCCTATTCTGGTCCCGGGCGGCAGGCTGAGCCTGTGGTTAATTCTTCTTCCTGATGGGAAAATAGAGCGACCTGTGCCTGTCCCCTCACCTAGAGCTAGTGTCTCATTGGTTCCCCCTCTTCCCGTTCATCCTCAGGACAAATTGCAACCTGTACGGAACAGGAGGTTAAAGGTGCTGATTCTCCAAGGAGGGAGATTGCTAGTAAAGCGGCTGGAATGGCGAACCCGAGCACAAGGAGATGAGAAATGAGGTGCGTTTTAGAAACCTTTCCCGATCACACGGTGTACCATCCTCTGGGATTCTCCTGCATGTTTTCGATGTAGGAAGATGCCCTTGAACCTGGAGATTTGGGACCCCATGGGATGGGTACCACGCAGTATTACTCTAAAGGGTCTGCGTTTGCTCACCCAACCTCACCAAACCTCTCAGCCCAAGAGTGTCCCACCCTTATGCCTCCAATCAGCTGTGGGTCTAGATATGGTCAATCCAGGTGGCATCACAGCCCTTGAACGAATTTTGTAAGAATTTCTCTCTCTTTCACTGTCTTTGTTTCACGGGTTTTTAAAAGTGATTGATTTTTATAAAGGGTTTAGCTGCTTTTCACTGCTGTGTTTATGCCGCTTTACACCCACTTGACTCACTTACAGAGAGATATCAATACATAGGTTTTAAGATTCTTACTAGTCAGATATATTCTTGGGCGGTGAATAGGGGGTTTTGAGTCCAGATCACTGAGCAAGGAGTAGGTCTTGTCTATTACATATTGGGTTTATGGAACGGTCTCTGAGCTAATTTGAAACCCTTGTTTTATGCATCACCCCACCTCACCTTTCCCGTTAAGCAGCCATAGTGTGTTTTCTAAACGTGTGACTCTGTTCTGTTTTGTAATTCAGTGCAAGGGTAGCGGTTTTTACATTCCCTCTATAAGTGATATCTTATGATAAGTGTCTTTTTCTGTGTGACTTATTTCACTTAGAATCGTCGTACCTAAATCCACTCATCATGCTGCTACTAGCCTTATGACGTTGATTTCATGGCTGAGTGATATTCCATTGTACAAAAGGACCACAACTTCTTTATCCATTTTTCTCTTTCCTGGGATATTTAAGGTGTAACGAAGTGGAGGTTCTTGTCAACAGAGCAGCCCTAAACTTTGGGGTGCCTGTGCCTTGCTGATTTTTAGTTTTCCCAATTTATACGCCCATGAGTGGAAGTGCCCTATGCTGTCGAAGCTGAGTTTTTTCTATGTTTCAGGACACACCGTACACTTCTCCAGAGTGGCTGTTGGCAATTTACGTCACGCCCATCAGCGTAGCAAGTCTCCCGTTTCTCCATGGCCTTTCCTGCATTTCTGGTTTTGACACTTTATTCAGCATGGCCCTTTTGACCGATGGGAAGCGAGACTTCTTTGTAGCGCTGATTTGCCTTTCCAGGTTGCTTGGTTGGCCAAAAAGGGCGCATGCGTTTTTTCCTGAATATATTCAGGAAAAAACGCATGCGCCCTTTTTGGCCAAGGGCATCATTGTCGAGGTTTTGCCGCTTTTCCCGTGCTTTAAAGGCGATTCGAATCTACCTCCTGAAATCTGTTTCCTGCAATTCTGCCTTGCTTTCAAATCCTCTTCGTTGTCTTCCGTCAATATATTTGTGGACGAGAGTTATCATTTATAACTCTGCAGGTTTGTGAATTGCAGTGCCCCTGAGCTCCATTTTTCAACTCGCTTTCTTGGGAGCTGGCCGCAAAAGCGCAGGATTGCTTCAGGCCCTATTCTGGTCCCGGGCGGCAGGCTGAGCCTGTGGTTAATTCTTCTTCCTGATGGGAAAATAGAGCGACCTGTGCCTGTCCCCTCACCTAGAGCTAGTGTCTCATTGGTTCCCCCTCTTCCCGTTCATCCTCAGGACAAATTGCAACCTGTACGGAACAGGAGGTTAAAGGTGCTGATTCTCCAAGGAGGGAGATTGCTAGTAAAGCGGCTGGAATGGCGAACCCGAGCACAAGGAGATGAGAAATGAGGTGCGTTTTAGAAACCTTTCCCGATCACACGGTGTACCATCCTCTGGGATTCTCCTGCATGTTTTCGATGTAGGAAGATGCCCTTGAACCTGGAGATTTGGGACCCATGGGATGGGTACCACGCAGTATTACTCTAAAGGGTCTGCGTTTGCTCACCCAACCTCACCAAACCTCTCAGCCCCAAGAGTGTCCACCCTTATGCCTCAATCAGCTGTGGGTCTAGATATGGTCAATCCAGGTGGCATCACAGCCCTTGAACGAATTTTGTAAGAATTTCTCTCTCTTTCACTGTCTTTGTTTCACGGGTTTTTAAAAGTGATTGATTTTTATAAAGGGGTTTAGCTGCTTTTCACTGCTGTGTTTATGCCGCTTTACACCCACTTGACTCACTTACAGAGAGATATCAATACATAGGTTTTAAGATTCTTACTAGTCAGATATATTCTTGGGCGGTGAATAGGGGGTTTTGAGTCCAGATCACTGAGCAAGGAGTAGGTCTTGTCTATTACATATTGGGTTTATGGAACGGTCTCTGAGCTAATTTGAAACCCTTGTTTTATGCATCACCCCACCTCACCTTTCCCGTTAAGCAGCCATAGTGTGTTTTCTAAACGTGTGACTCTGTTCTGTTTTGTAATTCAGTGCAAGGGTAGCGGTTTTTACATTCCCTCTATAAGTGATATCTTATGATAAGTGTCTTTTTCTGTGTGACTTATTTCACTTAGAATCGTCGTACCTAAATCCACTCATCATGCTGCTACTAGCCTTATGACGTTGATTTCATGGCTGAGTGATATTCCATTGTACAAAAGGACCACAACTTCTTTATCCATTTTTCTCTTTCCTGGGATATTTAAGGTGTAACGAAGTGGAGGTTCTTGTCAACAGAGCAGCCCTAAACTTTGGGGTGCCTGTGCCTTGCTGATTTTTAGTTTTCCCAATTTATACGCCCATGAGTGGAAGTGCCCTATGCTGTCGAAGCTGAGTTTTTTCTATGTTTCAGGACACACCGTACACTTCTCCAGAGTGGCTGTTGGCAATTTACGTCACGCCCATCAGCGTAGCAAGTCTCCCGTTTCTCCATGGCCTTTCCTGCATTTCTGGTTTTGACACTTTATTCAGCATGGCCCTTTTGACCGATGGGAAGCGAGACTTCTTTGTAGCGCTGATTTGCCTTTCCAGGTTGCTTGGTTGGCCAAAAAGGGCGCATGCGTTTTTTCCTGAATATATTCAGGAAAAAACGCATGCGCCCTTTTTGGCCAAGGGCATCATTGTCGAGGTTTTGCCGCTTTTCCCGTGCTTTAAAGGCGATTCGAATCTACCTCCTGAAATCTGTTTCCTGCAATTCTGCCTTGCTTTCAAATCCTCTTCGTTGTCTTCCGTCAATATATTTGTGGACGAGAGTTATCATTTATAACTCTGCAGGTTTGTGAATTGCAGTGCCCCTGAGCTCCATTTTTCAACTCGCTTTCTTGGGAGCTGGCCGCAAAAGCGCAGGATTGCTTCAGGCCCTATTCTGGTCCCGGGCGGCAGGCTGAGCCTGTGGTTAATTCTTCTTCCTGATGGGAAAATAGAGCGACCTGTGCCTGTCCCCTCACCTAGAGCTAGTGTCTCATTGGTTCCCCCTCTTCCCGTTCATCCTCAGGACAAATTGCAACCTGTACGGAACAGGAGGTTAAAGGTGCTGATTCTCCAAGGAGGGAGATTGCTAGTAAAGCGGCTGGAATGGCGAACCCGAGCACAAGGAGATGAGAAATGAGGTGCGTTTTAGAAACCTTTCCCGATCACACGGTGTACCATCCTCTGGGATTCTCCTGCATGTTTTCGATGTAGGAAGATGCCCTTGAACCTGGAGATTTGGGACCCATGGGATGGGTACCACGCAGTATTACTCTAAAGGGTCTGCGTTTGCTCACCCAACCTCACCAAACCTCTCAGCCCCAAGAGTGTCCACCCTTATGCCTCAATCAGCTGTGGGTCTAGATATGGTCAATCCAGGTGGCATCACAGCCCTTGAACGAATTTTGTAAGAATTTCTCTCTCTTTCACTGTCTTTGTTTCACGGGTTTTTAAAAGTGATTGATTTTTATAAAGGGGTTTAGCTGCTTTTCACTGCTGTGTTTATGCCGCTTTACACCCACTTGACTCACTTACAGAGAGATATCAATACATAGGTTTTAAGATTCTTACTAGTCAGATATATTCTTGGGCGGTGAATAGGGGGTTTTGAGTCCAGATCACTGAGCAAGGAGTAGGTCTTGTCTATTACATATTGGGTTTATGGAACGGTCTCTGAGCTAATTTGAAACCCTTGTTTTATGCATCACCCCACCTCACCTTTCCCGTTAAGCAGCCATAGTGTGTTTTCTAAACGTGTGACTCTGTTCTGTTTTGTAATTCAGTGCAAGGGTAGCGGTTTTTACATTCCCTCTATAAGTGATATCTTATGATAAGTGTCTTTTTCTGTGTGACTTATTTCACTTAGAATCGTCGTACCTAAATCCACTCATCATGCTGCTACTAGCCTTATGACGTTGATTTCATGGCTGAGTGATATTCCATTGTACAAAAGGACCACAACTTCTTTATCCATTTTTCTCTTTCCTGGGATATTTAAGGTGTAACGAAGTGGAGGTTCTTGTCAACAGAGCAGCCCTAAACTTTGGGGTGCCTGTGCCTTGCTGATTTTTAGTTTTCCCAATTTATACGCCCATGAGTGGAAGTGCCCTATGCTGTCGAAGCTGAGTTTTTTCTATGTTTCAGGACACACCGTACACTTCTCCAGAGTGGCTGTTGGCAATTTACGTCACGCCCATCAGCGTAGCAAGTCTCCCGTTTCTCCATGGCCTTTCCTGCATTTCTGGTTTTGACACTTTATTCAGCATGGCCCTTTTGACCGATGGGAAGCGAGACTTCTTTGTAGCGCTGATTTGCCTTTCCAGGTTGCTTGGTTGGCCAAAAAGGGCGCATGCGTTTTTTCCTGAATATATTCAGGAAAAAACGCATGCGCCCTTTTTGGCCAAGGGCATCATTGTCGAGGTTTTGCCGCTTTTCCCGTGCTTTAAAGGCGATTCGAATCTACCTCCTGAAATCTGTTTCCTGCAATTCTGCCTTGCTTTCAAATCCTCTTCGTTGTCTTCCGTCAATATATTTGTGGACGAGAGTTATCATTTATAACTCTGCAGGTTTGTGAATTGCAGTGCCCCTGAGCTCCATTTTTCAACTCGCTTTCTTGGGAGCTGGCCGCAAAAGCGCAGGATTGCTTCAGGCCCTATTCTGGTCCCGGGCGGCAGGCTGAGCCTGTGGTTAATTCTTCTTCCTGATGGGAAAATAGAGCGACCTGTGCCTGTCCCCTCACCTAGAGCTAGTGTCTCATTGGTTCCCCCTCTTCCCGTTCATCCTCAGGACAAATTGCAACCTGTACGGAACAGGAGGTTAAAGGTGCTGATTCTCCAAGGAGGGAGATTGCTAGTAAAGCGGCTGGAATGGCGAACCCGAGCACAAGGAGATGAGAAATGAGGTGCGTTTTAGAAACCTTTCCCGATCACACGGTGTACCATCCTCTGGGATTCTCCTGCATGTTTTCGATGTAGGAAGATGCCCTTGAACCTGGAGATTTGGGACCCATGGGATGGGTACCACGCAGTATTACTCTAAAGGGTCTGCGTTTGCTCACCCAACCTCACCAAACCTCTCAGCCCCAAGAGTGTCCACCCTTATGCCTCAATCAGCTGTGGGTCTAGATATGGTCAATCCAGGTGGCATCACAGCCCTTGAACGAATTTTGTAAGAATTTCTCTCTCTTTCACTGTCTTTGTTTCACGGGTTTTTAAAAGTGATTGATTTTTATAAAGGGGTTTAGCTGCTTTTCACTGCTGTGTTTATGCCGCTTTACACCCACTTGACTCACTTACAGAGAGATATCAATACATAGGTTTTAAGATTCTTACTAGTCAGATATATTCTTGGGCGGTGAATAGGGGGTTTTGAGTCCAGATCACTGAGCAAGGAGTAGGTCTTGTCTATTACATATTGGGTTTATGGAACGGTCTCTGAGCTAATTTGAAACCCTTGTTTTAGGCATCACCCCACCTCACCTTTCCCGTTAAGCAGCCATAGTGTGTTTTCTAAACGTGTGACTCTGTTCTGTTTTGTAATTCAGTGCAAGGGTAGCGGTTTTTACATTCCCTCTATAAGTGATATCTTATGATAAGTGTCTTTTTCTGTGTGACTTATTTCACTTAGAATCGTCGTACCTAAATCCACTCATCATGCTGCTACTAGCCTTATGACGTTGATTTCATGGCTGAGTGATATTCCATTGTACAAAAGGACCACAACTTCTTTATCCATTTTTCTCTTTCCTGGGATATTTAAGGTGTAACGAAGTGGAGGTTCTTGTCAACAGAGCAGCCCTAAACTTTGGGGTGCCTGTGCCTTGCTGATTTTTAGTTTTCCCAATTTATACGCCCATGAGTGGAAGTGCCCTATGCTGTCGAAGCTGAGTTTTTTCTATGTTTCAGGACACACCGTACACTTCTCCAGAGTGGCTGTTGGCAATTTACGTCACGCCCATCAGCGTAGCAAGTCTCCCGTTTCTCCATGGCCTTTCCTGCATTTCTGGTTTTGACACTTTATTCAGCATGGCCCTTTTGACCGATGGGAAGCGAGACTTCTTTGTAGCGCTGATTTGCCTTTCCAGGTTGCTTGGTTGGCCAAAAAGGGCGCATGCGTTTTTTCCTGAATATATTCAGGAAAAAACGCATGCGCCCTTTTTGGCCAAGGGCATCATTGTCGAGGTTTTGCCGCTTTTCCCGTGCTTTAAAGGCGATTCGAATCTACCTCCTGAAATCTGTTTCCTGCAATTCTGCCTTGCTTTCAAATCCTCTTCGTTGTCTTCCGTCAATATATTTGTGGACGAGAGTTATCATTTATAACTCTGCAGGTTTGTGAATTGCAGTGCCCCTGAGCTCCATTTTTCAACTCGCTTTCTTGGGAGCTGGCCGCAAAAGCGCAGGATTGCTTCAGGCCCTATTCTGGTCCCGGGCGGCAGGCTGAGCCTGTGGTTAATTCTTCTTCCTGATGGGAAAATAGAGCGACCTGTGCCTGTCCCCTCACCTAGAGCTAGTGTCTCATTGGTTCCCCCTCTTCCCGTTCATCCTCAGGACAAATTGCAACCTGTACGGAACAGGAGGTTAAAGGTGCTGATTCTCCAAGGAGGGAGATTGCTAGTAAAGCGGCTGGAATGGCGAACCCGAGCACAAGGAGATGAGAAATGAGGTGCGTTTTAGAAACCTTTCCCGATCACACGGTGTACCATCCTCTGGGATTCTCCTGCATGTTTTCGATGTAGGAAGATGCCCTTGAACCTGGAGATTTGGGACCCATGGGATGGGTACCACGCAGTATTACTCTAAAGGGTCTGCGTTTGCTCACCCAACCTCACCAAACCTCTCAGCCCCAAGAGTGTCCACCCTTATGCCTCAATCAGCTGTGGGTCTAGATATGGTCAATCCAGGTGGCATCACAGCCCTTGAACGAATTTTGTAAGAATTTCTCTCTCTTTCACTGTCTTTGTTTCACGGGTTTTTAAAAGTGATTGATTTTTATAAAGGGGTTTAGCTGCTTTTCACTGCTGTGTTTATGCCGCTTTACACCCACTTGACTCACTTACAGAGAGATATCAATACATAGGTTTTAAGATTCTTACTAGTCAGATATATTCTTGGGCGGTGAATAGGGGGTTTTGAGTCCAGATCACTGAGCAAGGAGTAGGTCTTGTCTATTACATATTGGGTTTATGGAACGGTCTCTGAGCTAATTTGAAACCCTTGTTTTATGCATCACCCCACCTCACCTTTCCCGTTAAGCAGCCATAGTGTGTTTTCTAAACGTGTGACTCTGTTCTGTTTTGTAATTCAGTGCAAGGGTAGCGGTTTTTACATTCCCTCTATAAGTGATATCTTATGATAAGTGTCTTTTTCTGTGTGACTTATTTCACTTAGAATCGTCGTACCTAAATCCACTCATCATGCTGCTACTAGCCTTATGACGTTGATTTCATGGCTGAGTGATATTCCATTGTACAAAAGGACCACAACTTCTTTATCCATTTTTCTCTTTCCTGGGATATTTAAGGTGTAACGAAGTGGAGGTTCTTGTCAACAGAGCAGCCCTAAACTTTGGGGTGCCTGTGCCTTGCTGATTTTTAGTTTTCCCAATTTATACGCCCATGAGTGGAAGTGCCCTATGCTGTCGAAGCTGAGTTTTTTCTATGTTTCAGGACACACCGTACACTTCTCCAGAGTGGCTGTTGGCAATTTACGTCACGCCCATCAGCGTAGCAAGTCTCCCGTTTCTCCATGGCCTTTCCTGCATTTCTGGTTTTGACACTTTATTCAGCATGGCCCTTTTGACCGATGGGAAGCGAGACTTCTTTGTAGCGCTGATTTGCCTTTCCAGGTTGCTTGGTTGGCCAAAAAGGGCGCATGCGTTTTTTCCTGAATATATTCAGGAAAAAACGCATGCGCCCTTTTTGGCCAAGGGCATCATTGTCGAGGTTTTGCCGCTTTTCCCGTGCTTTAAAGGCGATTCGAATCTACCTCCTGAAATCTGTTTCCTGCAATTCTGCCTTGCTTTCAAATCCTCTTCGTTGTCTTCCGTCAATATATTTGTGGACGAGAGTTATCATTTATAACTCTGCAGGTTTGTGAATTGCAGTGCCCCTGAGCTCCATTTTTCAACTCGCTTTCTTGGGAGCTGGCCGCAAAAGCGCAGGATTGCTTCAGGCCCTATTCTGGTCCCGGGCGGCAGGCTGAGCCTGTGGTTAATTCTTCTTCCTGATGGGAAAATAGAGCGATCTGTGCCTGTCCCCTCACCTAGAGCTAGTGTCTCATTGGTTCCCCCTCTTCCCGTTCATCCTCAGGACAAATTGCAACCTGTACGGAACAGGAGGTTAAAGGTGCTGATTCTCCAAGGAGGGAGATTGCTAGTAAAGCGGCTGGAATGGCGAACCCGAGCACAAGGAGATGAGAAATGAGGTGCGTTTTAGAAACCTTTCCCGATCACACGGTGTACCATCCTCTGGGATTCTCCTGCATGTTTTCGATGTAGGAAGATGCCCTTGAACCTGGAGATTTGGGACCCATGGGATGGGTACCACGCAGTATTACTCTAAAGGGTCTGCGTTTGCTCACCCAACCTCACCAAACCTCTCAGCCCCAAGAGTGTCCACCCTTATGCCTCAATCAGCTGTGGGTCTAGATATGGTCAATCCAGGTGGCATCACAGCCCTTGAACGAATTTTGTAAGAATTTCTCTCTCTTTCACTGTCTTTGTTTCACGGGTTTTTAAAAGTGATTGATTTTTATAAAGGGGTTTAGCTGCTTTTCACTGCTGTGTTTATGCCGCTTTACACCCACTTGACTCACTTACAGAGAGATATCAATACATAGGTTTTAAGATTCTTACTAGTCAGATATATTCTTGGGCGGTGAATAGGGGGTTTTGAGTCCAGATCACTGAGCAAGGAGTAGGTCTTGTCTATTACATATTGGGTTTATGGAACGGTCTCTGAGCTAATTTGAAACCCTTGTTTTATGCATCACCCCACCTCACCTTTCCCGTTAAGCAGCCATAGTGTGTTTTCTAAACGTGTGACTCTGTTCTGTTTTGTAATTCAGTGCAAGGGTAGCGGTTTTTACATTCCCTCTATAAGTGATATCTTATGATAAGTGTCTTTTTCTGTGTGACTTATTTCACTTAGAATCGTCGTACCTAAATCCACTGATCATGCTGCTACTAGCCTTATGACGTTGATTTCATGGCTGAGTGATATTCCATTGTACAAAAGGACCACAACTTCTTTATCCATTTTTCTCTTTCCTGGGATATTTAAGGTGTAACGAAGTGGAGGTTCTTGTCAACAGAGCAGCCCTAAACTTTGGGGTGCCTGTGCCTTGCTGATTTTTAGTTTTCCCAATTTATACGCCCATGAGTGGAAGTGCCCTATGCTGTCGAAGCTGAGTTTTTTCTATGTTTCAGGACACACCGTACACTTCTCCAGAGTGGCTGTTGGCAATTTACGTCACGCCCATCAGCGTAGCAAGTCTCCCGTTTCTCCATGGCCTTTCCTGCATTTCTGGTTTTGACACTTTATTCAGCATGGCCCTTTTGACCGATGGGAAGCGAGACTTCTTTGTAGCGCTGATTTGCCTTTCCAGGTTGCTTGGTTGGCCAAAAAGGGCGCATGCGTTTTTTCCTGAATATATTCAGGAAAAAACGCATGCGCCCTTTTTGGCCAAGGGCATCATTGTCGAGGTTTTGCCGCTTTTCCCGTGCTTTAAAGGCGATTCGAATCTACCTCCTGAAATCTGTTTCCTGCAATTCTGCCTTGCTTTCAAATCCTCTTCGTTGTCTTCCGTCAATATATTTGTGGACGAGAGTTATCATTTATAACTCTGCAGGTTTGTGAATTGCAGTGCCCCTGAGCTCCATTTTTCAACTCGCTTTCTTGGGAGCTGGCCGCAAAAGCGCAGGATTGCTTCAGGCCCTATTCTGGTCCCGGGCGGCAGGCTGAGCCTGTGGTTAATTCTTCTTCCTGATGGGAAAATAGAGCGATCTGTGCCTGTCCCCTCACCTAGAGCTAGTGTCTCATTGGTTCCCCCTCTTCCCGTTCATCCTCAGGACAAATTGCAACCTGTACGGAACAGGAGGTTAAAGGTGCTGATTCTCCAAGGAGGGAGATTGCTAGTAAAGCGGCTGGAATGGCGAACCCGAGCACAAGGAGATGAGAAATGAGGTGCGTTTTAGAAACCTTTCCCGATCACACGGTGTACCATCCTCTGGGATTCTCCTGCATGTTTTCGATGTAGGAAGATGCCCTTGAACCTGGAGATTTGGGACCCATGGGATGGGTACCACGCAGTATTACTCTAAAGGGTCTGCGTTTGCTCACCCAACCTCACCAAACCTCTCAGCCCCAAGAGTGTCCACCCTTATGCCTCAATCAGCTGTGGGTCTAGATATGGTCAATCCAGGTGGCATCACAGCCCTTGAACGAATTTTGTAAGAATTTCTCTCTCTTTCACTGTCTTTGTTTCACGGGTTTTTAAAAGTGATTGATTTTTATAAAGGGGTTTAGCTGCTTTTCACTGCTGTGTTTATGCCGCTTTACACCCACTTGACTCACTTACAGAGAGATATCAATACATAGGTTTTAAGATTCTTACTAGTCAGATATATTCTTGGGCGGTGAATAGGGGGTTTTGAGTCCAGATCACTGAGCAAGGAGTAGGTCTTGTCTATTACATATTGGGTTTATGGAACGGTCTCTGAGCTAATTTGAAACCCTTGTTTTATGCATCACCCCACCTCACCTTTCCCGTTAAGCAGCCATAGTGTGTTTTCTAAACGTGTGACTCTGTTCTGTTTTGTAATTCAGTGCAAGGGTAGCGGTTTTTACATTCCCTCTATAAGTGATATCTTATGATAAGTGTCTTTTTCTGTGTGACTTATTTCACTTAGAATCGTCGTACCTAAATCCACTCATCATGCTGCTACTAGCCTTATGACGTTGATTTCATGGCTGAGTGATATTCCATTGTACAAAAGGACCACAACTTCTTTATCCATTTTTCTCTTTCCTGGGATATTTAAGGTGTAACGAAGTGGAGGTTCTTGTCAACAGAGCAGCCCTAAACTTTGGGGTGCCTGTGCCTTGCTGATTTTTAGTTTTCCCAATTTATACGCCCATGAGTGGAAGTGCCCTATGCTGTCGAAGCTGAGTTTTTTCTATGTTTCAGGACACACCGTACACTTCTCCAGAGTGGCTGTTGGCAATTTACGTCACGCCCATCAGCGTAGCAAGTCTCCCGTTTCTCCATGGCCTTTCCTGCATTTCTGGTTTTGACACTTTATTCAGCATGGCCCTTTTGACCGATGGGAAGCGAGACTTCTTTGTAGCGCTGATTTGCCTTTCCAGGTTGCTTGGTTGGCCAAAAAGGGCGCATGCGTTTTTTCCTGAATATATTCAGGAAAAAACGCATGCGCCCTTTTTGGCCAAGGGCATCATTGTCGAGGTTTTGCCGCTTTTCCCGTGCTTTAAAGGCGATTCGAATCTACCTCCTGAAATCTGTTTCCTGCAATTCTGCCTTGCTTTCAAATCCTCTTCGTTGTCTTCCGTCAATATATTTGTGGACGAGAGTTATCATTTATAACTCTGCAGGTTTGTGAATTGCAGTGCCCCTGAGCTCCATTTTTCAACTCGCTTTCTTGGGAGCTGGCCGCAAAAGCGCAGGATTGCTTCAGGCCCTATTCTGGTCCCGGGCGGCAGGCTGAGCCTGTGGTTAATTCTTCTTCCTGATGGGAAAATAGAGCGACCTGTGCCTGTCCCCTCACCTAGAGCTAGTGTCTCATTGGTTCCCCCTCTTCCCGTTCATCCTCAGGACAAATTGCAACCTGTACGGAACAGGAGGTTAAAGGTGCTGATTCTCCAAGGAGGGAGATTGCTAGTAAAGCGGCTGGAATGGCGAACCCGAGCACAAGGAGATGAGAAATGAGGTGCGTTTTAGAAACCTTTCCCGATCACACGGTGTACCATCCTCTGGGATTCTCCTGCATGTTTTCGATGTAGGAAGATGCCCTTGAACCTGGAGATTTGGGACCCATGGGATGGGTACCACGCAGTATTACTCTAAAGGGTCTGCGTTTGCTCACCCAACCTCACCAAACCTCTCAGCCCCAAGAGTGTCCACCCTTATGCCTCAATCAGCTGTGGGTCTAGATATGGTCAATCCAGGTGGCATCACAGCCCTTGAACGAATTTTGTAAGAATTTCTCTCTCTTTCACTGTCTTTGTTTCACGGGTTTTTAAAAGTGATTGATTTTTATAAAGGGGTTTAGCTGCTTTTCACTGCTGTGTTTATGCCGCTTTACACCCACTTGACTCACTTACAGAGAGATATCAATACATAGGTTTTAAGATTCTTACTAGTCAGATATATTCTTGGGCGGTGAATAGGGGGTTTTGAGTCCAGATCACTGAGCAAGGAGTAGGTCTTGTCTATTACATATTGGGTTTATGGAACGGTCTCTGAGCTAATTTGAAACCCTTGTTTTATGCATCACCCCACCTCACCTTTCCCGTTAAGCAGCCATAGTGTGTTTTCTAAACGTGTGACTCTGTTCTGTTTTGTAATTCAGTGCAAGGGTAGCGGTTTTTACATTCCCTCTATAAGTGATATCTTATGATAAGTGTCTTTTTCTGTGTGACTTATTTCACTTAGAATCGTCGTACCTAAATCCACTCATCATGCTGCTACTAGCCTTATGACGTTGATTTCATGGCTGAGTGATATTCCATTGTACAAAAGGACCACAACTTCTTTATCCATTTTTCTCTTTCCTGGGATATTTAAGGTGTAACGAAGTGGAGGTTCTTGTCAACAGAGCAGCCCTAAACTTTGGGGTGCCTGTGCCTTGCTGATTTTTAGTTTTCCCAATTTATACGCCCATGAGTGGAAGTGCCCTATGCTGTCGAAGCTGAGTTTTTTCTATGTTTCAGGACACACCGTACACTTCTCCAGAGTGGCTGTTGGCAATTTACGTCACGCCCATCAGCGTAGCAAGTCTCCCGTTTCTCCATGGCCTTTCCTGCATTTCTGGTTTTGACACTTTATTCAGCATGGCCCTTTTGACCGATGGGAAGCGAGACTTCTTTGTAGCGCTGATTTGCCTTTCCAGGTTGCTTGGTTGGCCAAAAAGGGCGCATGCGTTTTTTCCTGAATATATTCAGGAAAAAACGCATGCGCCCTTTTTGGCCAAGGGCATCATTGTCGAGGTTTTGCCGCTTTTCCCGTGCTTTAAAGGCGATTCGAATCTACCTCCTGAAATCTGTTTCCTGCAATTCTGCCTTGCTTTCAAATCCTCTTCGTTGTCTTCCGTCAATATATTTGTGGACGAGAGTTATCATTTATAACTCTGCAGGTTTGTGAATTGCAGTGCCCCTGAGCTCCATTTTTCAACTCGCTTTCTTGGGAGCTGGCCGCAAAAGCGCAGGATTGCTTCAGGCCCTATTCTGGTCCCGGGCGGCAGGCTGAGCCTGTGGTTAATTCTTCTTCCTGATGGGAAAATAGAGCGACCTGTGCCTGTCCCCTCACCTAGAGCTAGTGTCTCATTGGTTCCCCCTCTTCCCGTTCATCCTCAGGACAAATTGCAACCTGTACGGAACAGGAGGTTAAAGGTGCTGATTCTCCAAGGAGGGAGATTGCTAGTAAAGCGGCTGGAATGGCGAACCCGAGCACAAGGAGATGAGAAATGAGGTGCGTTTTAGAAACCTTTCCCGATCACACGGTGTACCATCCTCTGGGATTCTCCTGCATGTTTTCGATGTAGGAAGATGCCCTTGAACCTGGAGATTTGGGACCCATGGGATGGGTACCACGCAGTATTACTCTAAAGGGTCTGCGTTTGCTCACCCAACCTCACCAAACCTCTCAGCCCCAAGAGTGTCCACCCTTATGCCTCAATCAGCTGTGGGTCTAGATATGGTCAATCCAGGTGGCATCACAGCCCTTGAACGAATTTTGTAAGAATTTCTCTCTCTTTCACTGTCTTTGTTTCACGGGTTTTTAAAAGTGATTGATTTTTATAAAGGGGTTTAGCTGCTTTTCACTGCTGTGTTTATGCCGCTTTACACCCACTTGACTCACTTACAGAGAGATATCAATACATAGGTTTTAAGATTCTTACTAGTCAGATATATTCTTGGGCGGTGAATAGGGGGTTTTGAGTCCAGATCACTGAGCAAGGAGTAGGTCTTGTCTATTACATATTGGGTTTATGGAACGGTCTCTGAGCTAATTTGAAACCCTTGTTTTATGCATCACCCCACCTCACCTTTCCCGTTAAGCAGCCATAGTGTGTTTTCTAAACGTGTGACTCTGTTCTGTTTTGTAATTCAGTGCAAGGGTAGCGGTTTTTACATTCCCTCTATAAGTGATATCTTATGATAAGTGTCTTTTTCTGTGTGACTTATTTCACTTAGAATCGTCGTACCTAAATCCACTCATCATGCTGCTACTAGCCTTATGACGTTGATTTCATGGCTGAGTGATATTCCATTGTACAAAAGGACCACAACTTCTTTATCCATTTTTCTCTTTCCTGGGATATTTAAGGTGTAACGAAGTGGAGGTTCTTGTCAACAGAGCAGCCCTAAACTTTGGGGTGCCTGTGCCTTGCTGATTTTTAGTTTTCCCAATTTATACGCCCATGAGTGGAAGTGCCCTATGCTGTCGAAGCTGAGTTTTTTCTATGTTTCAGGACACACCGTACACTTCTCCAGAGTGGCTGTTGGCAATTTACGTCACGCCCATCAGCGTAGCAAGTCTCCCGTTTCTCCATGGCCTTTCCTGCATTTCTGGTTTTGACACTTTATTCAGCATGGCCCTTTTGACCGATGGGAAGCGAGACTTCTTTGTAGCGCTGATTTGCCTTTCCAGGTTGCTTGGTTGGCCAAAAAGGGCGCATGCGTTTTTTCCTGAATATATTCAGGAAAAAACGCATGCGCCCTTTTTGGCCAAGGGCATCATTGTCGAGGTTTTGCCGCTTTTCCCGTGCTTTAAAGGCGATTCGAATCTACCTCCTGAAATCTGTTTCCTGCAATTCTGCCTTGCTTTCAAATCCTCTTCGTTGTCTTCCGTCAATATATTTGTGGACGAGAGTTATCATTTATAACTCTGCAGGTTTGTGAATTGCAGTGCCCCTGAGCTCCATTTTTCAACTCGCTTTCTTGGGAGCTGGCCGCAAAAGCGCAGGATTGCTTCAGGCCCTATTCTGGTCCCGGGCGGCAGGCTGAGCCTGTGGTTAATTCTTCTTCCTGATGGGAAAATAGAGCGATCTCTGCCTGTCCCCTCACCTAGAGCTAGTGTCTCATTGGTTCCCCCTCTTCCCGTTCATCCTCAGGACAAATTGCAACCTGTACGGAACAGGAGGTTAAAGGTGCTGATTCTCCAAGGAGGGAGATTGCTAGTAAAGCGGCTGGAATGGCGAACCCGAGCACAAGGAGATGAGAAATGAGGTGCGTTTTAGAAACCTTTCCCGATCACACGGTGTACCATCCTCTGGGATTCTCCTGCATGTTTTCGATGTAGGAAGATGCCCTTGAACCTGGAGATTTGGGACCCATGGGATGGGTACCACGCAGTATTACTCTAAAGGGTCTGCGTTTGCTCACCCAACCTCACCAAACCTCTCAGCCCCAAGAGTGTCCACCCTTATGCCTCAATCAGCTGTGGGTCTAGATATGGTCAATCCAGGTGGCATCACAGCCCTTGAACGAATTTTGTAAGAATTTCTCTCTCTTTCACTGTCTTTGTTTCACGGGTTTTTAAAAGTGATTGATTTTTATAAAGGGGTTTAGCTGCTTTTCACTGCTGTGTTTATGCCGCTTTACACCCACTTGACTCACTTACAGAGAGATATCAATACATAGGTTTTAAGATTCTTACTAGTCAGATATATTCTTGGGCGGTGAATAGGGGGTTTTGAGTCCAGATCACTGAGCAAGGAGTAGGTCTTGTCTATTACATATTGGGTTTATGGAACGGTCTCTGAGCTAATTTGAAACCCTTGTTTTATGCATCACCCCACCTCACCTTTCCCGTTAAGCAGCCATAGTGTGTTTTCTAAACGTGTGACTCTGTTCTGTTTTGTAATTCAGTGCAAGGGTAGCGGTTTTTACATTCCCTCTATAAGTGATATCTTATGATAAGTGTCTTTTTCTGTGTGACTTATTTCACTTAGAATCGTCGTACCTAAATCCACTCATCATGCTGCTACTAGCCTTATGACGTTGATTTCATGGCTGAGTGATATTCCATTGTACAAAAGGACCACAACTTCTTTATCCATTTTTCTCTTTCCTGGGATATTTAAGGTGTAACGAAGTGGAGGTTCTTGTCAACAGAGCAGCCCTAAACTTTGGGGTGCCTGTGCCTTGCTGATTTTTAGTTTTCCCAATTTATACGCCCATGAGTGGAAGTGCCCTATGCTGTCGAAGCTGAGTTTTTTCTATGTTTCAGGACACACCGTACACTTCTCCAGAGTGGCTGTTGGCAATTTACGTCACGCCCATCAGCGTAGCAAGTCTCCCGTTTCTCCATGGCCTTTCCTGCATTTCTGGTTTTGACACTTTATTCAGCATGGCCCTTTTGACCGATGGGAAGCGAGACTTCTTTGTAGCGCTGATTTGCCTTTCCAGGTTGCTTGGTTGGCCAAAAAGGGCGCATGCGTTTTTTCCTGAATATATTCAGGAAAAAACGCATGCGCCCTTTTTGGCCAAGGGCATCATTGTCGAGGTTTTGCCGCTTTTCCCGTGCTTTAAAGGCGATTCGAATCTACCTCCTGAAATCTGTTTCCTGCAATTCTGCCTTGCTTTCAAATCCTCTTCGTTGTCTTCCGTCAATATATTTGTGGACGAGAGTTATCATTTATAACTCTGCAGGTTTGTGAATTGCAGTGCCCCTGAGCTCCATTTTTCAACTCGCTTTCTTGGGAGCTGGCCGCAAAAGCGCAGGATTGCTTCAGGCCCTATTCTGGTCCCGGGCGGCAGGCTGAGCCTGTGGTTAATTCTTCTTCCTGATGGGAAAATAGAGCGACCTGTGCCTGTCCCCTCACCTAGAGCTAGTGTCTCATTGGTTCCCCCTCTTCCCGTTCATCCTCAGGACAAATTGCAACCTGTACGGAACAGGAGGTTAAAGGTGCTGATTCTCCAAGGAGGGAGATTGCTAGTAAAGCGGCTGGAATGGCGAACCCGAGCACAAGGAGATGAGAAATGAGGTGCGTTTTAGAAACCTTTCCCGATCACACGGTGTACCATCCTCTGGGATTCTCCTGCATGTTTTCGATGTAGGAAGATGCCCTTGAACCTGGAGATTTGGGACCCATGGGATGGGTACCACGCAGTATTACTCTAAAGGGTCTGCGTTTGCTCACCCAACCTCACCAAACCTCTCAGCCCCAAGAGTGTCCACCCTTATGCCTCAATCAGCTGTGGGTCTAGATATGGTCAATCCAGGTGGCATCACAGCCCTTGAACGAATTTTGTAAGAATTTCTCTCTCTTTCACTGTCTTTGTTTCACGGGTTTTTAAAAGTGATTGATTTTTATAAAGGGGTTTAGCTGCTTTTCACTGCTGTGTTTATGCCGCTTTACACCCACTTGACTCACTTACAGAGAGATATCAATACATAGGTTTTAAGATTCTTACTAGTCAGATATATTCTTGGGCGGTGAATAGGGGGTTTTGAGTCCAGATCACTGAGCAAGGAGTAGGTCTTGTCTATTACATATTGGGTTTATGGAACGGTCTCTGAGCTAATTTGAAACCCTTGTTTTATGCATCACCCCACCTCACCTTTCCCGTTAAGCAGCCATAGTGTGTTTTCTAAACGTGTGACTCTGTTCTGTTTTGTAATTCAGTGCAAGGGTAGCGGTTTTTACATTCCCTCTATAAGTGATATCTTATGATAAGTGTCTTTTTCTGTGTGACTTATTTCACTTAGAATCGTCGTACCTAAATCCACTCATCATGCTGCTACTAGCCTTATGACGTTGATTTCATGGCTGAGTGATATTCCATTGTACAAAAGGACCACAACTTCTTTATCCATTTTTCTCTTTCCTGGGATATTTAAGGTGTAACGAAGTGGAGGTTCTTGTCAACAGAGCAGCCCTAAACTTTGGGGTGCCTGTGCCTTGCTGATTTTTAGTTTTCCCAATTTATACGCCCATGAGTGGAAGTGCCCTATGCTGTCGAAGCTGAGTTTTTTCTATGTTTCAGGACACACCGTACACTTCTCCAGAGTGGCTGTTGGCAATTTACGTCACGCCCATCAGCGTAGCAAGTCTCCCGTTTCTCCATGGCCTTTCCTGCATTTCTGGTTTTGACACTTTATTCAGCATGGCCCTTTTGACCGATGGGAAGCGAGACTTCTTTGTAGCGCTGATTTGCCTTTCCAGGTTGCTTGGTTGGCCAAAAAGGGCGCATGCGTTTTTTCCTGAATATATTCAGGAAAAAACGCATGCGCCCTTTTTGGCCAAGGGCATCATTGTCGAGGTTTTGCCGCTTTTCCCGTGCTTTAAAGGCGATTCGAATCTACCTCCTGAAATCTGTTTCCTGCAATTCTGCCTTGCTTTCAAATCCTCTTCGTTGTCTTCCGTCAATATATTTGTGGACGAGAGTTATCATTTATAACTCTGCAGGTTTGTGAATTGCAGTGCCCCTGAGCTCCATTTTTCAACTCGCTTTCTTGGGAGCTGGCCGCAAAAGCGCAGGATTGCTTCAGGCCCTATTCTGGTCCCGGGCGGCAGGCTGAGCCTGTGGTTAATTCTTCTTCCTGATGGGAAAATAGAGCGACCTGTGCCTGTCCCCTCACCTAGAGCTAGTGTCTCATTGGTTCCCCCTCTTCCCGTTCATCCTCAGGACAAATTGCAACCTGTACGGAACAGGAGGTTAAAGGTGCTGATTCTCCAAGGAGGGAGATTGCTAGTAAAGCGGCTGGAATGGCGAACCCGAGCACAAGGAGATGAGAAATGAGGTGCGTTTTAGAAACCTTTCCCGATCACACGGTGTACCATCCTCTGGGATTCTCCTGCATGTTTTCGATGTAGGAAGATGCCCTTGAACCTGGAGATTTGGGACCCATGGGATGGGTACCACGCAGTATTACTCTAAAGGGTCTGCGTTTGCTCACCCAACCTCACCAAACCTCTCAGCCCCAAGAGTGTCCACCCTTATGCCTCAATCAGCTGTGGGTCTAGATATGGTCAATCCAGGTGGCATCACAGCCCTTGAACGAATTTTGTAAGAATTTCTCTCTCTTTCACTGTCTTTGTTTCACGGGTTTTTAAAAGTGATTGATTTTTATAAAGGGGTTTAGCTGCTTTTCACTGCTGTGTTTATGCCGCTTTACACCCACTTGACTCACTTACAGAGAGATATCAATACATAGGTTTTAAGATTCTTACTAGTCAGATATATTCTTGGGCGGTGAATAGGGGGTTTTGAGTCCAGATCACTGAGCAAGGAGTAGGTCTTGTCTATTACATATTGGGTTTATGGAACGGTCTCTGAGCTAATTTGAAACCCTTGTTTTATGCATCACCCCACCTCACCTTTCCCGTTAAGCAGCCATAGTGTGTTTTCTAAACGTGTGACTCTGTTCTGTTTTGTAATTCAGTGCAAGGGTAGCGGTTTTTACATTCCCTCTATAAGTGATATCTTATGATAAGTGTCTTTTTCTGTGTGACTTATTTCACTTAGAATCGTCGTACCTAAATCCACTCATCATGCTGCTACTAGCCTTATGACGTTGATTTCATGGCTGAGTGATATTCCATTGTACAAAAGGACCACAACTTCTTTATCCATTTTTCTCTTTCCTGGGATATTTAAGGTGTAACGAAGTGGAGGTTCTTGTCAACAGAGCAGCCCTAAACTTTGGGGTGCCTGTGCCTTGCTGATTTTTAGTTTTCCCAATTTATACGCCCATGAGTGGAAGTGCCCTATGCTGTCGAAGCTGAGTTTTTTCTATGTTTCAGGACACACCGTACACTTCTCCAGAGTGGCTGTTGGCAATTTACGTCACGCCCATCAGCGTAGCAAGTCTCCCGTTTCTCCATGGCCTTTCCTGCATTTCTGGTTTTGACACTTTATTCAGCATGGCCCTTTTGACCGATGGGAAGCGAGACTTCTTTGTAGCGCTGATTTGCCTTTCCAGGTTGCTTGGTTGGCCAAAAAGGGCGCATGCGTTTTTTCCTGAATATATTCAGGAAAAAACGCATGCGCCCTTTTTGGCCAAGGGCATCATTGTCGAGGTTTTGCCGCTTTTCCCGTGCTTTAAAGGCGATTCGAATCTACCTCCTGAAATCTGTTTCCTGCAATTCTGCCTTGCTTTCAAATCCTCTTCGTTGTCTTCCGTCAATATATTTGTGGACGAGAGTTATCATTTATAACTCTGCAGGTTTGTGAATTGCAGTGCCCCTGAGCTCCATTTTTCAACTCGCTTTCTTGGGAGCTGGCCGCAAAAGCGCAGGATTGCTTCAGGCCCTATTCTGGTCCCGGGCGGCAGGCTGAGCCTGTGGTTAATTCTTCTTCCTGATGGGAAAATAGAGCGACCTGTGCCTGTCCCCTCACCTAGAGCTAGTGTCTCATTGGTTCCCCCTCTTCCCGTTCATCCTCAGGACAAATTGCAACCTGTACGGAACAGGAGGTTAAAGGTGCTGATTCTCCAAGGAGGGAGATTGCTAGTAAAGCGGCTGGAATGGCGAACCCGAGCACAAGGAGATGAGAAATGAGGTGCGTTTTAGAAACCTTTCCCGATCACACGGTGTACCATCCTCTGGGATTCTCCTGCATGTTTTCGATGTAGGAAGATGCCCTTGAACCTGGAGATTTGGGACCCATGGGATGGGTACCACGCAGTATTACTCTAAAGGGTCTGCGTTTGCTCACCCAACCTCACCAAACCTCTCAGCCCCAAGAGTGTCCACCCTTATGCCTCAATCAGCTGTGGGTCTAGATATGGTCAATCCAGGTGGCATCACAGCCCTTGAACGAATTTTGTAAGAATTTCTCTCTCTTTCACTGTCTTTGTTTCACGGGTTTTTAAAAGTGATTGATTTTATAAAGGGGTTTAGCTGCTTTTCACTGCTGTGTTTATGCCGCTTTACACCCACTTGACTCACTTACAGAGAGATATCAATACATAGGTTTTAAGATTCTTACTAGTCAGATATATTCTTGGGCGGTGAATAGGGGGTTTTGAGTCCAGATCACTGAGCAAGGAGTAGGTCTTGTCTATTACATATTGGGTTTATGGAACGGTCTCTGAGCTAATTTGAAACCCTTGTTTTATGCATCACCCCACCTCACCTTTCCCGTTAAGCAGCCATAGTGTGTTTTCTAAACGTGTGACTCTGTTCTGTTTTGTAATTCAGTGCAAGGGTAGCGGTTTTTACATTCCCTCTATAAGTGATATCTTATGATAAGTGTCTTTTTCTGTGTGACTTATTTCACTTAGAATCGTCGTACCTAAATCCACTCATCATGCTGCTACTAGCCTTATGACGTTGATTTCATGGCTGAGTGATATTCCATTGTACAAAAGGACCACAACTTCTTTATCCATTTTTCTCTTTCCTGGGATATTTAAGGTGTAACGAAGTGGAGGTTCTTGTCAACAGAGCAGCCCTAAACTTTGGGGTGCCTGTGCCTTGCTGATTTTTAGTTTTCCCAATTTATACGCCCATGAGTGGAAGTGCCCTATGCTGTCGAAGCTGAGTTTTTTCTATGTTTCAGGACACACCGTACACTTCTCCAGAGTGGCTGTTGGCAATTTACGTCACGCCCATCAGCGTAGCAAGTCTCCCGTTTCTCCATGGCCTTTCCTGCATTTCTGGTTTTGACACTTTATTCAGCATGGCCCTTTTGACCGATGGGAAGCGAGACTTCTTTGTAGCGCTGATTTGCCTTTCCAGGTTGCTTGGTTGGCCAAAAAGGGCGCATGCGTTTTTTCCTGAATATATTCAGGAAAAAACGCATGCGCCCTTTTTGGCCAAGGGCATCATTGTCGAGGTTTTGCCGCTTTTCCCGTGCTTTAAAGGCGATTCGAATCTACCTCCTGAAATCTGTTTCCTGCAATTCTGCCTTGCTTTCAAATCCTCTTCGTTGTCTTCCGTCAATATATTTGTGGACGAGAGTTATCATTTATAACTCTGCAGGTTTGTGAATTGCAGTGCCCCTGAGCTCCATTTTTCAACTCGCTTTCTTGGGAGCTGGCCGCAAAAGCGCAGGATTGCTTCAGGCCCTATTCTGGTCCCGGGCGGCAGGCTGAGCCTGTGGTTAATTCTTCTTCCTGATGGGAAAATAGAGCGACCTGTGCCTGTCCCCTCACCTAGAGCTAGTGTCTCATTGGTTCCCCCTCTTCCCGTTCATCCTCAGGACAAATTGCAACCTGTACGGAACAGGAGGTTAAAGGTGCTGATTCTCCAAGGAGGGAGATTGCTAGTAAAGCGGCTGGAATGGCGAACCCGAGCACAAGGAGATGAGAAATGAGGTGCGTTTTAGAAACCTTTCCCGATCACACGGTGTACCATCCTCTGGGATTCTCCTGCATGTTTTCGATGTAGGAAGATGCCCTTGAACCTGGAGATTTGGGACCCATGGGATGGGTACCACGCAGTATTACTCTAAAGGGTCTGCGTTTGCTCACCCAACCTCACCAAACCTCTCAGCCCCAAGAGTGTCCACCCTTATGCCTCAATCAGCTGTGGGTCTAGATATGGTCAATCCAGGTGGCATCACAGCCCTTGAACGAATTTTGTAAGAATTTCTCTCTCTTTCACTGTCTTTGTTTCACGGGTTTTTAAAAGTGATTGATTTTTATAAAGGGGTTTAGCTGCTTTTCACTGCTGTGTTTATGCCGCTTTACACCCACTTGACTCACTTACAGAGAGATATCAATACATAGGTTTTAAGATTCTTACTAGTCAGATATATTCTTGGGCGGTGAATAGGGGGTTTTGAGTCCAGATCACTGAGCAAGGAGTAGGTCTTGTCTATTACATATTGGGTTTATGGAACGGTCTCTGAGCTAATTTGAAACCCTTGTTTTATGCATCACCCCACCTCACCTTTCCCGTTAAGCAGCCATAGTGTGTTTTCTAAACGTGTGACTCTGTTCTGTTTTGTAATTCAGTGCAAGGGTAGCGGTTTTTACATTCCCTCTATAAGTGATATCTTATGATAAGTGTCTTTTTCTGTGTGACTTATTTCACTTAGAATCGTCGTACCTAAATCCACTCATCATGCTGCTACTAGCCTTATGACGTTGATTTCATGGCTGAGTGATATTCCATTGTACAAAAGGACCACAACTTCTTTATCCATTTTTCTCTTTCCTGGGATATTTAAGGTGTAACGAAGTGGAGGTTCTTGTCAACAGAGCAGCCCTAAACTTTGGGGTGCCTGTGCCTTGCTGATTTTTAGTTTTCCCAATTTATACGCCCATGAGTGGAAGTGCCCTATGCTGTCGAAGCTGAGTTTTTTCTATGTTTCAGGACACACCGTACACTTCTCCAGAGTGGCTGTTGGCAATTTACGTCACGCCCATCAGCGTAGCAAGTCTCCCGTTTCTCCATGGCCTTTCCTGCATTTCTGGTTTTGACACTTTATTCAGCATGGCCCTTTTGACCGATGGGAAGCGAGACTTCTTTGTAGCGCTGATTTGCCTTTCCAGGTTGCTTGGTTGGCCAAAAAGGGCGCATGCGTTTTTTCCTGAATATATTCAGGAAAAAACGCATGCGCCCTTTTTGGCCAAGGGCATCATTGTCGAGGTTTTGCCGCTTTTCCCGTGCTTTAAAGGCGATTCGAATCTACCTCCTGAAATCTGTTTCCTGCAATTCTGCCTTGCTTTCAAATCCTCTTCGTTGTCTTCCGTCAATATATTTGTGGACGAGAGTTATCATTTATAACTCTGCAGGTTTGTGAATTGCAGTGCCCCTGAGCTCCATTTTTCAACTCGCTTTCTTGGGAGCTGGCCGCAAAAGCGCAGGATTGCTTCAGGCCCTATTCTGGTCCCGGGCGGCAGGCTGAGCCTGTGGTTAATTCTTCTTCCTGATGGGAAAATAGAGCGACCTGTGCCTGTCCCCTCACCTAGAGCTAGTGTCTCATTGGTTCCCCCTCTTCCCGTTCATCCTCAGGACAAATTGCAACCTGTACGGAACAGGAGGTTAAAGGTGCTGATTCTCCAAGGAGGGAGATTGCTAGTAAAGCGGCTGGAATGGCGAACCCGAGCACAAGGAGATGAGAAATGAGGTGCGTTTTAGAAACCTTTCCCGATCACACGGTGTACCATCCTCTGGGATTCTCCTGCATGTTTTCGATGTAGGAAGATGCCCTTGAACCTGGAGATTTGGGACCCATGGGATGGGTACCACGCAGTATTACTCTAAAGGGTCTGCGTTTGCTCACCCAACCTCACCAAACCTCTCAGCCCCAAGAGTGTCCACCCTTATGCCTCAATCAGCTGTGGGTCTAGATATGGTCAATCCAGGTGGCATCACAGCCCTTGAACGAATTTTGTAAGAATTTCTCTCTCTTTCACTGTCTTTGTTTCACGGGTTTTTAAAAGTGATTGATTTTTATAAAGGGGTTTAGCTGCTTTTCACTGCTGTGTTTATGCCGCTTTACACCCACTTGACTCACTTACAGAGAGATATCAATACATAGGTTTTAAGATTCTTACTAGTCAGATATATTCTTGGGCGGTGAATAGGGGGTTTTGAGTCCAGATCACTGAGCAAGGAGTAGGTCTTGTCTATTACATATTGGGTTTATGGAACGGTCTCTGAGCTAATTTGAAACCCTTGTTTTATGCATCACCCCACCTCACCTTTCCCGTTAAGCAGCCATAGTGTGTTTTCTAAACGTGTGACTCTGTTCTGTTTTGTAATTCAGTGCAAGGGTAGCGGTTTTTACATTCCCTCTATAAGTGATATCTTATGATAAGTGTCTTTTTCTGTGTGACTTATTTCACTTAGAATCGTCGTACCTAAATCCACTCATCATGCTGCTACTAGCCTTATGACGTTGATTTCATGGCTGAGTGATATTCCATTGTACAAAAGGACCACAACTTCTTTATCCATTTTTCTCTTTCCTGGGATATTTAAGGTGTAACGAAGTGGAGGTTCTTGTCAACAGAGCAGCCCTAAACTTTGGGGTGCCTGTGCCTTGCTGATTTTTAGTTTTCCCAATTTATACGCCCATGAGTGGAAGTGCCCTATGCTGTCGAAGCTGAGTTTTTTCTATGTTTCAGGACACACCGTACACTTCTCCAGAGTGGCTGTTGGCAATTTACGTCACGCCCATCAGCGTAGCAAGTCTCCCGTTTCTCCATGGCCTTTCCTGCATTTCTGGTTTTGACACTTTATTCAGCATGGCCCTTTTGACCGATGGGAAGCGAGACTTCTTTGTAGCGCTGATTTGCCTTTCCAGGTTGCTTGGTTGGCCAAAAAGGGCGCATGCGTTTTTTCCTGAATATATTCAGGAAAAAACGCATGCGCCCTTTTTGGCCAAGGGCATCATTGTCGAGGTTTTGCCGCTTTTCCCGTGCTTTAAAGGCGATTCGAATCTACCTCCTGAAATCTGTTTCCTGCAATTCTGCCTTGCTTTCAAATCCTCTTCGTTGTCTTCCGTCAATATATTTGTGGACGAGAGTTATCATTTATAACTCTGCAGGTTTGTGAATTGCAGTGCCCCTGAGCTCCATTTTTCAACTCGCTTTCTTGGGAGCTGGCCGCAAAAGCGCAGGATTGCTTCAGGCCCTATTCTGGTCCCGGGCGGCAGGCTGAGCCTGTGGTTAATTCTTCTTCCTGATGGGAAAATAGAGCGACCTGTGCCTGTCCCCTCACCTAGAGCTAGTGTCTCATTGGTTCCCCCTCTTCCCGTTCATCCTCAGGACAAATTGCAACCTGTACGGAACAGGAGGTTAAAGGTGCTGATTCTCCAAGGAGGGAGATTGCTAGTAAAGCGGCTGGAATGGCGAACCCGAGCACAAGGAGATGAGAAATGAGGTGCGTTTTAGAAACCTTTCCCGATCACACGGTGTACCATCCTCTGGGATTCTCCTGCATGTTTTCGATGTAGGAAGATGCCCTTGAACCTGGAGATTTGGGACCCATGGGATGGGTACCACGCAGTATTACTCTAAAGGGTCTGCGTTTGCTCACCCAACCTCACCAAACCTCTCAGCCCCAAGAGTGTCCACCCTTATGCCTCAATCAGCTGTGGGTCTAGATATGGTCAATCCAGGTGGCATCACAGCCCTTGAACGAATTTTGTAAGAATTTCTCTCTCTTTCACTGTCTTTGTTTCACGGGTTTTTAAAAGTGATTGATTTTTATAAAGGGGTTTAGCTGCTTTTCACTGCTGTGTTTATGCCGCTTTACACCCACTTGACTCACTTACAGAGAGATATCAATACATAGGTTTTAAGATTCTTACTAGTCAGATATATTCTTGGGCGGTGAATAGGGGGTTTTGAGTCCAGATCACTGAGCAAGGAGTAGGTCTTGTCTATTACATATTGGGTTTATGGAACGGTCTCTGAGCTAATTTGAAACCCTTGTTTTATGCATCACCCCACCTCACCTTTCCCGTTAAGCAGCCATAGTGTGTTTTCTAAACGTGTGACTCTGTTCTGTTTTGTAATTCAGTGCAAGGGTAGCGGTTTTTACATTCCCTCTATAAGTGATATCTTATGATAAGTGTCTTTTTCTGTGTGACTTATTTCACTTAGAATCGTCGTACCTAAATCCACTCATCATGCTGCTACTAGCCTTATGACGTTGATTTCATGGCTGAGTGATATTCCATTGTACAAAAGGACCACAACTTCTTTATCCATTTTTCTCTTTCCTGGGATATTTAAGGTGTAACGAAGTGGAGGTTCTTGTCAACAGAGCAGCCCTAAACTTTGGGGTGCCTGTGCCTTGCTGATTTTTAGTTTTCCCAATTTATACGCCCATGAGTGGAAGTGCCCTATGCTGTCGAAGCTGAGTTTTTTCTATGTTTCAGGACACACCGTACACTTCTCCAGAGTGGCTGTTGGCAATTTACGTCACGCCCATCAGCGTAGCAAGTCTCCCGTTTCTCCATGGCCTTTCCTGCATTTCTGGTTTTGACACTTTATTCAGCATGGCCCTTTTGACCGATGGGAAGCGAGACTTCTTTGTAGCGCTGATTTGCCTTTCCAGGTTGCTTGGTTGGCCAAAAAGGGCGCATGCGTTTTTTCCTGAATATATTCAGGAAAAAACGCATGCGCCCTTTTTGGCCAAGGGCATCATTGTCGAGGTTTTGCCGCTTTTCCCGTGCTTTAAAGGCGATTCGAATCTACCTCCTGAAATCTGTTTCCTGCAATTCTGCCTTGCTTTCAAATCCTCTTCGTTGTCTTCCGTCAATATATTTGTGGACGAGAGTTATCATTTATAACTCTGCAGGTTTGTGAATTGCAGTGCCCCTGAGCTCCATTTTTCAACTCGCTTTCTTGGGAGCTGGCCGCAAAAGCGCAGGATTGCTTCAGGCCCTATTCTGGTCCCGGGCGGCAGGCTGAGCCTGTGGTTAACTCTTCTTCCTGATGGGAAAATAGAGCGATCTCTGCCTGTCCCCTCACCTAGAGCTAGTGTCTCATTGGTTCCCCCTCTTCCCGTTCATCCTCAGGACAAATTGCAACCTGTACGGAACAGGAGGTTAAAGGTGCTGATTCTCCAAGGAGGGAGATTGCTAGTAAAGCGGCTGGAATGGCGAACCCGAGCACAAGGAGATGAGAAATGAGGTGCGTTTTAGAAACCTTTCCCGATCACACGGTGTACCATCCTCTGGGATTCTCCTGCATGTTTTCGATGTAGGAAGATGCCCTTGAACCTGGAGATTTGGGACCCATGGGATGGGTACCACGCAGTATTACTCTAAAGGGTCTGCGTTTGCTCACCCAACCTCACCAAACCTCTCAGCCCCAAGAGTGTCCACCCTTATGCCTCAATCAGCTGTGGGTCTAGATATGGTCAATCCAGGTGGCATCACAGCCCTTGAACGAATTTTGTAAGAATTTCTCTCTCTTTCACTGTCTTTGTTTCACGGGTTTTTAAAAGTGATTGATTTTTATAAAGGGGTTTAGCTGCTTTTCACTGCTGTGTTTATGCCGCTTTACACCCACTTGACTCACTTACAGAGAGATATCAATACATAGGTTTTAAGATTCTTACTAGTCAGATATATTCTTGGGCGGTGAATAGGGGGTTTTGAGTCCAGATCACTGAGCAAGGAGTAGGTCTTGTCTATTACATATTGGGTTTATGGAACGGTCTCTGAGCTAATTTGAAACCCTTGTTTTATGCATCACCCCACCTCACCTTTCCCGTTAAGCAGCCATAGTGTGTTTTCTAAACGTGTGACTCTGTTCTGTTTTGTAATTCAGTGCAAGGGTAGCGGTTTTTACATTCCCTCTATAAGTGATATCTTATGATAAGTGTCTTTTTCTGTGTGACTTATTTCACTTAGAATCGTCGTACCTAAATCCACTCATCATGCTGCTACTAGCCTTATGACGTTGATTTCATGGCTGAGTGATATTCCATTGTACAAAAGGACCACAACTTCTTTATCCATTTTTCTCTTTCCTGGGATATTTAAGGTGTAACGAAGTGGAGGTTCTTGTCAACAGAGCAGCCCTAAACTTTGGGGTGCCTGTGCCTTGCTGATTTTTAGTTTTCCCAATTTATACGCCCATGAGTGGAAGTGCCCTATGCTGTCTAAGCTGAGTTTTTTCTATGTTTCAGGACACACCGTACACTTCTCCAGAGTGGCTGTTGGCAATTTACGTCACGCCCATCAGCGTAGCAAGTCTCCCGTTTCTCCATGGCCTTTCCTGCATTTCTGGTTTTGACACTTTATTCAGCATGGCCCTTTTGACCGATGGGAAGCGAGACTTCTTTGTAGCGCTGATTTGCCTTTCCAGGTTGCTTGGTTGGCCAAAAAGGGCGCATGCGTTTTTTCCTGAATATATTCAGGAAAAAACGCATGCGCCCTTTTTGGCCAAGGGCATCATTGTCGAGGTTTTGCCGCTTTTCCCGTGCTTTAAAGGCGATTCGAATCTACCTCCTGAAATCTGTTTCCTGCAATTCTGCCTTGCTTTCAAATCCTCTTCGTTGTCTTCCGTCAATATATTTGTGGACGAGAGTTATCATTTATAACTCTGCAGGTTTGTGAATTGCAGTGCCCCTGAGCTCCATTTTTCAACTCGCTTTCTTGGGAGCTGGCCGCAAAAGCGCAGGATTGCTTCAGGCCCTATTCTGGTCCCGGGCGGCAGGCTGAGCCTGTGGTTAATTCTTCTTCCTGATGGGAAAATAGAGCGATCTCTGCCTGTCCCCTCACCTAGAGCTAGTGTCTCATTGGTTCCCCCTCTTCCCGTTCATCCTCAGGACAAATTGCAACCTGTACGGAACAGGAGGTTAAAGGTGCTGATTCTCCAAGGAGGGAGATTGCTAGTAAAGCGGCTGGAATGGCGAACCCGAGCACAAGGAGATGAGAAATGAGGTGCGTTTTAGAAACCTTTCCCGATCACACGGTGTACCATCCTCTGGGATTCTCCTGCATGTTTTCGATGTAGGAAGATGCCCTTGAACCTGGAGATTTGGGACCCATGGGATGGGTACCACGCAGTATTACTCTAAAGGGTCTGCGTTTGCTCACCCAACCTCACCAAACCTCTCAGCCCCAAGAGTGTCCACCCTTATGCCTCAATCAGCTGTGGGTCTAGATATGGTCAATCCAGGTGGCATCACAGCCCTTGAACGAATTTTGTAAGAATTTCTCTCTCTTTCACTGTCTTTGTTTCACGGGTTTTTAAAAGTGATTGATTTTTATAAAGGGGTTTAGCTGCTTTTCACTGCTGTGTTTATGCCGCTTTACACCCACTTGACTCACTTACAGAGAGATATCAATACATAGGTTTTAAGATTCTTACTAGTCAGATATATTCTTGGGCGGTGAATAGGGGGTTTTGAGTCCAGATCACTGAGCAAGGAGTAGGTCTTGTCTATTACATATTGGGTTTATGGAACGGTCTCTGAGCTAATTTGAAACCCTTGTTTTATGCATCACCCCACCTCACCTTTCCCGTTAAGCAGCCATAGTGTGTTTTCTAAACGTGTGACTCTGTTCTGTTTTGTAATTCAGTGCAAGGGTAGCGGTTTTTACATTCCCTCTATAAGTGATATCTTATGATAAGTGTCTTTTTCTGTGTGACTTATTTCACTTAGAATCGTCGTACCTAAATCCACTCATCATGCTGCTACTAGCCTTATGACGTTGATTTCATGGCTGAGTGATATTCCATTGTACAAAAGGACCACAACTTCTTTATCCATTTTTCTCTTTCCTGGGATATTTAAGGTGTAACGAAGTGGAGGTTCTTGTCAACAGAGCAGCCCTAAACTTTGGGGTGCCTGTGCCTTGCTGATTTTTAGTTTTCCCAATTTATACGCCCATGAGTGGAAGTGCCCTATGCTGTCGAAGCTGAGTTTTTTCTATGTTTCAGGACACACCGTACACTTCTCCAGAGTGGCTGTTGGCAATTTACGTCACGCCCATCAGCGTAGCAAGTCTCCCGTTTCTCCATGGCCTTTCCTGCATTTCTGGTTTTGACACTTTATTCAGCATGGCCCTTTTGACCGATGGGAAGCGAGACTTCTTTGTAGCGCTGATTTGCCTTTCCAGGTTGCTTGGTTGGCCAAAAAGGGCGCATGCGTTTTTTCCTGAATATATTCAGGAAAAAACGCATGCGCCCTTTTTGGCCAAGGGCATCATTGTCGAGGTTTTGCCGCTTTTCCCGTGCTTTAAAGGCGATTCGAATCTACCTCCTGAAATCTGTTTCCTGCAATTCTGCCTTGCTTTCAAATCCTCTTCGTTGTCTTCCGTCAATATATTTGTGGACGAGAGTTATCATTTATAACTCTGCAGGTTTGTGAATTGCAGTGCCCCTGAGCTCCATTTTTCAACTCGCTTTCTTGGGAGCTGGCCGCAAAAGCGCAGGATTGCTTCAGGCCCTATTCTGGTCCCGGGCGGCAGGCTGAGCCTGTGGTTAATTCTTCTTCCTGATGGGAAAATAGAGCGATCTCTGCCTGTCCCCTCACCTAGAGCTAGTGTCTCATTGGTTCCCCCTCTTCCCGTTCATCCTCAGGACAAATTGCAACCTGTACGGAACAGGAGGTTAAAGGTGCTGATTCTCCAAGGAGGGAGATTGCTAGTAAAGCGGCTGGAATGGCGAACCCGAGCACAAGGAGATGAGAAATGAGGTGCGTTTTAGAAACCTTTCCCGATCACACGGTGTACCATCCTCTGGGATTCTCCTGCATGTTTTCGATGTAGGAAGATGCCCTTGAACCTGGAGATTTGGGACCCATGGGATGGGTACCACGCAGTATTACTCTAAAGGGTCTGCGTTTGCTCACCCAACCTCACCAAACCTCTCAGCCCCAAGAGTGTCCACCCTTATGCCTCAATCAGCTGTGGGTCTAGATATGGTCAATCCAGGTGGCATCACAGCCCTTGAACGAATTTTGTAAGAATTTCTCTCTCTTTCACTGTCTTTGTTTCACGGGTTTTTAAAAGTGATTGATTTTTATAAAGGGGTTTAGCTGCTTTTCACTGCTGTGTTTATGCCGCTTTACACCCACTTGACTCACTTACAGAGAGATATCAATACATAGGTTTTAAGATTCTTACTAGTCAGATATATTCTTGGGCGGTGAATAGGGGGTTTTGAGTCCAGATCACTGAGCAAGGAGTAGGTCTTGTCTATTACATATTGGGTTTATGGAACGGTCTCTGAGCTAATTTGAAACCCTTGTTTTATGCATCACCCCACCTCACCTTTCCCGTTAAGCAGCCATAGTGTGTTTTCTAAACGTGTGACTCTGTTCTGTTTTGTAATTCAGTGCAAGGGTAGCGGTTTTTACATTCCCTCTATAAGTGATATCTTATGATAAGTGTCTTTTTCTGTGTGACTTATTTCACTTAGAATCGTCGTACCTAAATCCACTCATCATGCTGCTACTAGCCTTATGACGTTGATTTCATGGCTGAGTGATATTCCATTGTACAAAAGGACCACAACTTCTTTATCCATTTTTCTCTTTCCTGGGATATTTAAGGTGTAACGAAGTGGAGGTTCTTGTCAACAGAGCAGCCCTAAACTTTGGGGTGCCTGTGCCTTGCTGATTTTTAGTTTTCCCAATTTATACGCCCATGAGTGGAAGTGCCCTATGCTGTCGAAGCTGAGTTTTTTCTATGTTTCAGGACACACCGTACACTTCTCCAGAGTGGCTGTTGGCAATTTACGTCACGCCCATCAGCGTAGCAAGTCTCCCGTTTCTCCATGGCCTTTCCTGCATTTCTGGTTTTGACACTTTATTCAGCATGGCCCTTTTGACTGATGGGAAGCGAGACTTCTTTGTAGCGCTGATTTGCCTTTCCAGGTTGCTTGGTTGGCCAAAAAGGGCGCATGCGTTTTTTCCTGAATATATTCAGGAAAAAACGCATGCGCCCTTTTTGGCCAAGGGCATCATTGTCGAGGTTTTGCCGCTTTTCCCGTGCTTTAAAGGCGATTCGAATCTACCTCCTGAAATCTGTTTCCTGCAATTCTGCCTTGCTTTCAAATCCTCTTCGTTGTCTTCCGTCAATATATTTGTGGACGAGAGTTATCATTTATAACTCTGCAGGTTTGTGAATTGCAGTGCCCCTGAGCTCCATTTTTCAACTCGCTTTCTTGGGAGCTGGCCGCAAAAGCGCAGGATTGCTTCAGGCCCTATTCTGGTCCCGGGCGGCAGGCTGAGCCTGTGGTTAATTCTTCTTCCTGATGGGAAAATAGAGCGATCTCTGCCTGTCCCCTCACCTAGAGCTAGTGTCTCATTGGTTCCCCCTCTTCCCGTTCATCCTCAGGACAAATTGCAACCTGTACGGAACAGGAGGTTAAAGGTGCTGATTCTCCAAGGAGGGAGATTGCTAGTAAAGCGGCTGGAATGGCGAACCCGAGCACAAGGAGATGAGAAATGAGGTGCGTTTTAGAAACCTTTCCCGATCACACGGTGTACCATCCTCTGGGATTCTCCTGCATGTTTTCGATGTAGGAAGATGCCCTTGAACCTGGAGATTTGGGACCCATGGGATGGGTACCACGCAGTATTACTCTAAAGGGTCTGCGTTTGCTCACCCAACCTCACCAAACCTCTCAGCCCCAAGAGTGTCCACCCTTATGCCTCAATCAGCTGTGGGTCTAGATATGGTCAATCCAGGTGGCATCACAGCCCTTGAACGAATTTTGTAAGAATTTCTCTCTCTTTCACTGTCTTTGTTTCACGGGTTTTTAAAAGTGATTGATTTTTATAAAGGGGTTTAGCTGCTTTTCACTGCTGTGTTTATGCCGCTTTACACCCACTTGACTCACTTACAGAGAGATATCAATACATAGGTTTTAAGATTCTTACTAGTCAGATATATTCTTGGGCGGTGAATAGGGGGTTTTGAGTCCAGATCACTGAGCAAGGAGTAGGTCTTGTCTATTACATATTGGGTTTATGGAACGGTCTCTGAGCTAATTTGAAACCCTTGTTTTATGCATCACCCCACCTCACCTTTCCCGTTAAGCAGCCATAGTGTGTTTTCTAAACGTGTGACTCTGTTCTGTTTTGTAATTCAGTGCAAGGGTAGCGGTTTTTACATTCCCTCTATAAGTGATATCTTATGATAAGTGTCTTTTTCTGTGTGACTTATTTCACTTAGAATCGTCGTACCTAAATCCACTCATCATGCTGCTACTAGCCTTATGACGTTGATTTCATGGCTGAGTGATATTCCATTGTACAAAAGGACCACAACTTCTTTATCCATTTTTCTCTTTCCTGGGATATTTAAGGTGTAACGAAGTGGAGGTTCTTGTCAACAGAGCAGCCCTAAACTTTGGGGTGCCTGTGCCTTGCTGATTTTTAGTTTTCCCAATTTATACGCCCATGAGTGGAAGTGCCCTATGCTGTCGAAGCTGAGTTTTTTCTATGTTTCAGGACACACCGTACACTTCTCCAGAGTGGCTGTTGGCAATTTACGTCACGCCCATCAGCGTAGCAAGTCTCCCGTTTCTCCATGGCCTTTCCTGCATTTCTGGTTTTGACACTTTATTCAGCATGGCCCTTTTGACCGATGGGAAGCGAGACTTCTTTGTAGCGCTGATTTGCCTTTCCAGGTTGCTTGGTTGGCCAAAAAGGGCGCATGCGTTTTTTCCTGAATATATTCAGGAAAAAACGCATGCGCCCTTTTTGGCCAAGGGCATCATTGTCGAGGTTTTGCCGCTTTTCCCGTGCTTTAAAGGCGATTCGAATCTACCTCCTGAAATCTGTTTCCTGCAATTCTGCCTTGCTTTCAAATCCTCTTCGTTGTCTTCCGTCAATATATTTGTGGACGAGAGTTATCATTTATAACTCTGCAGGTTTGTGAATTGCAGTGCCCCTGAGCTCCATTTTTCAACTCGCTTTCTTGGGAGCTGGCCGCAAAAGCGCAGGATTGCTTCAGGCCCTATTCTGGTCCCGGGCGGCAGGCTGAGCCTGTGGTTAATTCTTCTTCCTGATGGGAAAATAGAGCGATCTGTGCCTGTCCCCTCACCTAGAGCTAGTGTCTCATTGGTTCCCCCTCTTCCCGTTCATCCTCAGGACAAATTGCAACCTGTACGGAACAGGAGGTTAAAGGTGCTGATTCTCCAAGGAGGGAGATTGCTAGTAAAGCGGCTGGAATGGCGAACCCGAGCACAAGGAGATGAGAAATGAGGTGCGTTTTAGAAACCTTTCCCGATCACACGGTGTACCATCCTCTGGGATTCTCCTGCATGTTTTCGATGTAGGAAGATGCCCTTGAACCTGGAGATTTGGGACCCATGGGATGGGTACCACGCAGTATTACTCTAAAGGGTCTGCGTTTGCTCACCCAACCTCACCAAACCTCTCAGCCCCAAGAGTGTCCACCCTTATGCCTCAATCAGCTGTGGGTCTAGATATGGTCAATCCAGGTGGCATCACAGCCCTTGAACGAATTTTGTAAGAATTTCTCTCTCTTTCACTGTCTTTGTTTCACGGGTTTTTAAAAGTGATTGATTTTTATAAAGGGGTTTAGCTGCTTTTCACTGCTGTGTTTATGCCGCTTTACACCCACTTGACTCACTTACAGAGAGATATCAATACATAGGTTTTAAGATTCTTACTAGTCAGATATATTCTTGGGCGGTGAATAGGGGGTTTTGAGTCCAGATCACTGAGCAAGGAGTAGGTCTTGTCTATTACATATTGGGTTTATGGAACGGTCTCTGAGCTAATTTGAAACCCTTGTTTTATGCATCACCCCACCTCACCTTTCCCGTTAAGCAGCCATAGTGTGTTTTCTAAACGTGTGACTCTGTTCTGTTTTGTAATTCAGTGCAAGGGTAGCGGTTTTTACATTCCCTCTATAAGTGATATCTTATGATAAGTGTCTTTTTCTGTGTGACTTATTTCACTTAGAATCGTCGTACCTAAATCCACTCATCATGCTGCTACTAGCCTTATGACGTTGATTTCATGGCTGAGTGATATTCCATTGTACAAAAGGACCACAACTTCTTTATCCATTTTTCTCTTTCCTGGGATATTTAAGGTGTAACGAAGTGGAGGTTCTTGTCAACAGAGCAGCCCTAAACTTTGGGGTGCCTGTGCCTTGCTGATTTTTAGTTTTCCCAATTTATACGCCCATGAGTGGAAGTGCCCTATGCTGTCGAAGCTGAGTTTTTTCTATGTTTCAGGACACACCGTACACTTCTCCAGAGTGGCTGTTGGCAATTTACGTCACGCCCATCAGCGTAGCAAGTCTCCCGTTTCTCCATGGCCTTTCCTGCATTTCTGGTTTTGACACTTTATTCAGCATGGCCCTTTTGACCGATGGGAAGCGAGACTTCTTTGTAGCGCTGATTTGCCTTTCCAGGTTGCTTGGTTGGCCAAAAAGGGCGCATGCGTTTTTTCCTGAATATATTCAGGAAAAAACGCATGCGCCCTTTTTGGCCAAGGGCATCATTGTCGAGGTTTTGCCGCTTTTCCCGTGCTTTAAAGGCGATTCGAATCTACCTCCTGAAATCTGTTTCCTGCAATTCTGCCTTGCTTTCAAATCCTCTTCGTTGTCTTCCGTCAATATATTTGTGGACGAGAGTTATCATTTATAACTCTGCAGGTTTGTGAATTGCAGTGCCCCTGAGCTCCATTTTTCAACTCGCTTTCTTGGGAGCTGGCCGCAAAAGCGCAGGATTGCTTCAGGCCCTATTCTGGTCCCGGGCGGCAGGCTGAGCCTGTGGTTAATTCTTCTTCCTGATGGGAAAATAGAGCGACCTCTGCCTGTCCCCTCACCTAGAGCTAGTGTCTCATTGGTTCCCCCTCTTCCCGTTCATCCTCAGGACAAATTGCAACCTGTACGGAACAGGAGGTTAAAGGTGCTGATTCTCCAAGGAGGGAGATTGCTAGTAAAGCGGCTGGAATGGCGAACCCGAGCACAAGGAGATGAGAAATGAGGTGCGTTTTAGAAACCTTTCCCGATCACACGGTGTACCATCCTCTGGGATTCTCCTGCATGTTTTCGATGTAGGAAGATGCCCTTGAACCTGGAGATTTGGGACCCATGGGATGGGTACCACGCAGTATTACTCTAAAGGGTCTGCGTTTGCTCACCCAACCTCACCAAACCTCTCAGCCCCAAGAGTGTCCACCCTTATGCCTCAATCAGCTGTGGGTCTAGATATGGTCAATCCAGGTGGCATCACAGCCCTTGAACGAATTTTGTAAGAATTTCTCTCTCTTTCACTGTCTTTGTTTCACGGGTTTTTAAAAGTGATTGATTTTTATAAAGGGGTTTAGCTGCTTTTCACTGCTGTGTTTATGCCGCTTTACACCCACTTGACTCACTTACAGAGAGATATCAATACATAGGTTTTAAGATTCTTACTAGTCAGATATATTCTTGGGCGGTGAATAGGGGGTTTTGAGTCCAGATCACTGAGCAAGGAGTAGGTCTTGTCTATTACATATTGGGTTTATGGAACGGTCTCTGAGCTAATTTGAAACCCTTGTTTTATGCATCACCCCACCTCACCTTTCCCGTTAAGCAGCCATAGTGTGTTTTCTAAACGTGTGACTCTGTTCTGTTTTGTAATTCAGTGCAAGGGTAGCGGTTTTTACATTCCCTCTATAAGTGATATCTTATGATAAGTGTCTTTTTCTGTGTGACTTATTTCACTTAGAATCGTCGTACCTAAATCCACTCATCATGCTGCTACTAGCCTTATGACGTTGATTTCATGGCTGAGTGATATTCCATTGTACAAAAGGACCACAACTTCTTTATCCATTTTTCTCTTTCCTGGGATATTTAAGGTGTAACGAAGTGGAGGTTCTTGTCAACAGAGCAGCCCTAAACTTTGGGGTGCCTGTGCCTTGCTGATTTTTAGTTTTCCCAATTTATACGCCCATGAGTGGAAGTGCCCTATGCTGTCGAAGCTGAGTTTTTTCTATGTTTCAGGACACACCGTACACTTCTCCAGAGTGGCTGTTGGCAATTTACGTCACGCCCATCAGCGTAGCAAGTCTCCCGTTTCTCCATGGCCTTTCCTGCATTTCTGGTTTTGACACTTTATTCAGCATGGCCCTTTTGACCGATGGGAAGCGAGACTTCTTTGTAGCGCTGATTTGCCTTTCCAGGTTGCTTGGTTGGCCAAAAAGGGCGCATGCGTTTTTTCCTGAATATATTCAGGAAAAAACGCATGCGCCCTTTTTGGCCAAGGGCATCATTGTCGAGGTTTTGCCGCTTTTCCCGTGCTTTAAAGGCGATTCGAATCTACCTCCTGAAATCTGTTTCCTGCAATTCTGCCTTGCTTTCAAATCCTCTTCGTTGTCTTCCGTCAATATATTTGTGGACGAGAGTTATCATTTATAACTCTGCAGGTTTGTGAATTGCAGTGCCCCTGAGCTCCATTTTTCAACTCGCTTTCTTGGGAGCTGGCCGCAAAAGCGCAGGATTGCTTCAGGCCCTATTCTGGTCCCGGGCGGCAGGCTGAGCCTGTGGTTAATTCTTCTTCCTGATGGGAAAATAGAGCGACCTCTGCCTGTCCCCTCACCTAGAGCTAGTGTCTCATTGGTTCCCCCTCTTCCCGTTCATCCTCAGGACAAATTGCAACCTGTACGGAACAGGAGGTTAAAGGTGCTGATTCTCCAAGGAGGGAGATTGCTAGTAAAGCGGCTGGAATGGCGAACCCGAGCACAAGGAGATGAGAAATGAGGTGCGTTTTAGAAACCTTTCCCGATCACACGGTGTACCATCCTCTGGGATTCTCCTGCATGTTTTCGATGTAGGAAGATGCCCTTGAACCTGGAGATTTGGGACCCATGGGATGGGTACCACGCAGTATTACTCTAAAGGGTCTGCGTTTGCTCACCCAACCTCACCAAACCTCTCAGCCCCAAGAGTGTCCACCCTTATGCCTCAATCAGCTGTGGGTCTAGATATGGTCAATCCAGGTGGCATCACAGCCCTTGAACGAATTTTGTAAGAATTTCTCTCTCTTTCACTGTCTTTGTTTCACGGGTTTTTAAAAGTGATTGATTTTTATAAAGGGGTTTAGCTGCTTTTCACTGCTGTGTTTATGCCGCTTTACACCCACTTGACTCACTTACAGAGAGATATCAATACATAGGTTTTAAGATTCTTACTAGTCAGATATATTCTTGGGCGGTGAATAGGGGGTTTTGAGTCCAGATCACTGAGCAAGGAGTAGGTCTTGTCTATTACATATTGGGTTTATGGAACGGTCTCTGAGCTAATTTGAAACCCTTGTTTTATGCATCACCCCACCTCACCTTTCCCGTTAAGCAGCCATAGTGTGTTTTCTAAACGTGTGACTCTGTTCTGTTTTGTAATTCAGTGCAAGGGTAGCGGTTTTTACATTCCCTCTATAAGTGATATCTTATGATAAGTGTCTTTTTCTGTGTGACTTATTTCACTTAGAATCGTCGTACCTAAATCCACTCATCATGCTGCTACTAGCCTTATGACGTTGATTTCATGGCTGAGTGATATTCCATTGTACAAAAGGACCACAACTTCTTTATCCATTTTTCTCTTTCCTGGGATATTTAAGGTGTAACGAAGTGGAGGTTCTTGTCAACAGAGCAGCCCTAAACTTTGGGGTGCCTGTGCCTTGCTGATTTTTAGTTTTCCCAATTTATACGCCCATGAGTGGAAGTGCCCTATGCTGTCGAAGCTGAGTTTTTTCTATGTTTCAGGACACACCGTACACTTCTCCAGAGTGGCTGTTGGCAATTTACGTCACGCCCATCAGCGTAGCAAGTCTCCCGTTTCTCCATGGCCTTTCCTGCATTTCTGGTTTTGACACTTTATTCAGCATGGCCCTTTTGACCGATGGGAAGCGAGACTTCTTTGTAGCGCTGATTTGCCTTTCCAGGTTGCTTGGTTGGCCAAAAAGGGCGCATGCGTTTTTTCCTGAATATATTCAGGAAAAAACGCATGCGCCCTTTTTGGCCAAGGGCATCATTGTCGAGGTTTTGCCGCTTTTCCCGTGCTTTAAAGGCGATTCGAATCTACCTCCTGAAATCTGTTTCCTGCAATTCTGCCTTGCTTTCAAATCCTCTTCGTTGTCTTCCGTCAATATATTTGTGGACGAGAGTTATCATTTATAACTCTGCAGGTTTGTGAATTGCAGTGCCCCTGAGCTCCATTTTTCAACTCGCTTTCTTGGGAGCTGGCCGCAAAAGCGCAGGATTGCTTCAGGCCCTATTCTGGTCCCGGGCGGCAGGCTGAGCCTGTGGTTAATTCTTCTTCCTGATGGGAAAATAGAGCGACCTGTGCCTGTCCCCTCACCTAGAGCTAGTGTCTCATTGGTTCCCCCTCTTCCCGTTCATCCTCAGGACAAATTGCAACCTGTACGGAACAGGAGGTTAAAGGTGCTGATTCTCCAAGGAGGGAGATTGCTAGTAAAGCGGCTGGAATGGCGAACCCGAGCACAAGGAGATGAGAAATGAGGTGCGTTTTAGAAACCTTTCCCGATCACACGGTGTACCATCCTCTGGGATTCTCCTGCATGTTTTCGATGTAGGAAGATGCCCTTGAACCTGGAGATTTGGGACCCATGGGATGGGTACCACGCAGTATTACTCTAAAGGGTCTGCGTTTGCTCACCCAACCTCACCAAACCTCTCAGCCCCAAGAGTGTCCACCCTTATGCCTCAATCAGCTGTGGGTCTAGATATGGTCAATCCAGGTGGCATCACA
This sequence comes from Balaenoptera borealis, assembly GCF_965194805.1. Classification (NCBI taxonomy): domain Eukaryota; kingdom Metazoa; phylum Chordata; class Mammalia; order Artiodactyla; family Balaenopteridae; genus Balaenoptera; species Balaenoptera borealis. Next base: position 48,747 of record NW_028122303.1, read on the forward strand.
GCCCTTGAACGAATTTTGTAAGAATTTCTCTCTCTTTCACTGTCTTTGTTTCACGGGTTTTTAAAAGTGATTGATTTTTATAAAGGGGTTTAGCTGCTTTTCACTGCTGTGTTTATGCCGCTTTACACCCACTTGACTCACTTACAGAGAGATATCAATACATAGGTTTTAAGATTCTTACTAGTCAGATATATTCTTGGGCGGTGAATAGGGGGTTTTGAGTCCAGATCACTGAGCAAGGAGTAGGTCTTGTCTATTACATATTGGGTTTATGGAACGGTCTCTGAGCTAATTTGAAACCCTTGTTTTATGCATCACCCCACCTCACCTTTCCCGTTAAGCAGCCATAGTGTGTTTTCTAAACGTGTGACTCTGTTCTGTTTTGTAATTCAGTGCAAGGGTAGCGGTTTTTACATTCCCTCTATAAGTGATATCTTATGATAAGTGTCTTTTTCTGTGTGACTTATTTCACTTAGAATCGTCGTACCTAAATCCACTCATCATGCTGCTACTAGCCTTATGACGTTGATTTCATGGCTGAGTGATATTCCATTGTACAAAAGGACCACAACTTCTTTATCCATTTTTCTCTTTCCTGGGATATTTAAGGTGTAACGAAGTGGAGGTTCTTGTCAACAGAGCAGCCCTAAACTTTGGGGTGCCTGTGCCTTGCTGATTTTTAGTTTTCCCAATTTATACGCCCATGAGTGGAAGTGCCCTATGCTGTCGAAGCTGAGTTTTTTCTATGTTTCAGGACACACCGTACACTTCTCCAGAGTGGCTGTTGGCAATTTACGTCACGCCCATCAGCGTAGCAAGTCTCCCGTTTCTCCATGGCCTGTCCTGCATTTCTGGTTTTGACACTTTATTCAGCATGGCCCTTTTGACCGATGGGAAGCGAGACTTCTTTGTAGCGCTGATTTGCCTTTCCAGGTTGCTTGGTTGGCCAAAAAGGGCGCATGCGTTTTTTCCTGAATATATTCAGGAAAAAACGCATGCGCCCTTTTTGGCCAAGGGCATCATTGTCGAGGTTTTGCCGCTTTTCCCGTGCTTTAAAGGCGATTCGAATCTACCTCCTGAAATCTGTTTCCTGCAATTCTGCCTTGCTTTCAAATCCTCTTCGTTGTCTTCCGTCAATATATTTGTGGACGAGAGTTATCATTTATAACTCTGCAGGTTTGTGAATTGCAGTGCCCCTGAGCTCCATTTTTCAACTCGCTTTCTTGGGAGCTGGCCGCAAAAGCGCAGGATTGCTTCAGGCCCTATTCTGGTCCCGGGCGGCAGGCTGAGCCTGTGGTTAATTCTTCTTCCTGATGGGAAAATAGAGCGACCTGTGCCTGTCCCCTCACCTAGAGCTAGTGTCTCATTGGTTCCCCCTCTTCCCGTTCATCCTCAGGACAAATTGCAACCTGTACGGAACAGGAGGTTAAAGGTGCTGATTCTCCAAGGAGGGAGATTGCTAGTAAAGCGGCTGGAATGGCGAACCCGAGCACAAGGAGATGAGAAATGAGGTGCGTTTTAGAAACCTTTCCCGATCACACGGTGTACCATCCTCTGGGATTCTCCTGCATGTTTTCGATGTAGGAAGATGCCCTTGAACCTGGAGATTTGGGACCCATGGGATGGGTACCACGCAGTATTACTCTAAAGGGTCTGCGTTTGCTCACCCAACCTCACCAAACCTCTCAGCCCCAAGAGTGTCCACCCTTATGCCTCAATCAGCTGTGGGTCTAGATATGGTCAATCCAGGTGGCATCACAGCCCTTGAACGAATTTTGTAAGAATTTCTCTCTCTTTCACTGTCTTTGTTTCACGGGTTTTTAAAAGTGATTGATTTTTATAAAGGGGTTTAGCTGCTTTTCACTGCTGTGTTTATGCCGCTTTACACCCACTTGACTCACTTACAGAGAGATATCAATACATAGGTTTTAAGATTCTTACTAGTCAGATATATTCTTGGGCGGTGAATAGGGGGTTTTGAGTCCAGATCACTGAGCAAGGAGTAGGTCTTGTCTATTACATATTGGGTTTATGGAACGGTCTCTGAGCTAATTTGAAACCCTTGTTTTATGCATCACCCCACCTCACCTTTCCCGTTAAGCAGCCATAGTGTGTTTTCTAAACGTGTGACTCTGTTCTGTTTTGTAATTCAGTGCAAGGGTAGCGGTTTTTACATTCCCTCTATAAGTGATATCTTATGATAAGTGTCTTTTTCTGTGTGACTTATTTCACTTAGAATCGTCGTACCTAAATCCACTCATCATGCTGCTACTAGCCTTATGACGTTGATTTCATGGCTGAGTGATATTCCATTGTACAAAAGGACCACAACTTCTTTATCCATTTTTCTCTTTCCTGGGATATTTAAGGTGTAACGAAGTGGAGGTTCTTGTCAACAGAGCAGCCCTAAACTTTGGGGTGCCTGTGCCTTGCTGATTTTTAGTTTTCCCAATTTATACGCCCATGAGTGGAAGTGCCCTATGCTGTCGAAGCTGAGTTTTTTCTATGTTTCAGGACACACCGTACACTTCTCCAGAGTGGCTGTTGGCAATTTACGTCACGCCCATCAGCGTAGCAAGTCTCCCGTTTCTCCATGGCCTGTCCTGCATTTCTGGTTTTGACACTTTATTCAGCATGGCCCTTTTGACCGATGGGAAGCGAGACTTCTTTGTAGCGCTGATTTGCCTTTCCAGGTTGCTTGGTTGGCCAAAAAGGGCGCATGCGTTTTTTCCTGAATATATTCAGGAAAAAACGCATGCGCCCTTTTTGGCCAAGGGCATCATTGTCGAGGTTTTGCCGCTTTTCCCGTGCTTTAAAGGCGATTCGAATCTACCTCCTGAAATCTGTTTCCTGCAATTCTGCCTTGCTTTCAAATCCTCTTCGTTGTCTTCCGTCAATATATTTGTGGACGAGAGTTATCATTTATAACTCTGCAGGTTTGTGAATTGCAGTGCCCCTGAGCTCCATTTTTCAACTCGCTTTCTTGGGAGCTGGCCGCAAAAGCGCAGGATTGCTTCAGGCCCTATTCTGGTCCCGGGCGGCAGGCTGAGCCTGTGGTTAATTCTTCTTCCTGATGGGAAAATAGAGCGACCTGTGCCTGTCCCCTCACCTAGAGCTAGTGTCTCATTGGTTCCCCCTCTTCCCGTTCATCCTCAGGACAAATTGCAACCTGTACGGAACAGGAGGTTAAAGGTGCTGATTCTCCAAGGAGGGAGATTGCTAGTAAAGCGGCTGGAATGGCGAACCCGAGCACAAGGAGATGAGAAATGAGGTGCGTTTTAGAAACCTTTCCCGATCACACGGTGTACCATCCTCTGGGATTCTCCTGCATGTTTTCGATGTAGGAAGATGCCCTTGAACCTGGAGATTTGGGACCCATGGGATGGGTACCACGCAGTATTACTCTAAAGGGTCTGCGTTTGCTCACCCAACCTCACCAAACCTCTCAGCCCCAAGAGTGTCCACCCTTATGCCTCAATCAGCTGTGGGTCTAGATATGGTCAATCCAGGTGGCATCACAGCCCTTGAACGAATTTTGTAAGAATTTCTCTCTCTTTCACTGTCTTTGTTTCACGGGTTTTTAAAAGTGATTGATTTTTATAAAGGGGTTTAGCTGCTTTTCACTGCTGTGTTTATGCCGCTTTACACCCACTTGACTCACTTACAGAGAGATATCAATACATAGGTTTTAAGATTCTTACTAGTCAGATATATTCTTGGGCGGTGAATAGGGGGTTTTGAGTCCAGATCACTGAGCAAGGAGTAGGTCTTGTCTATTACATATTGGGTTTATGGAACGGTCTCTGAGCTAATTTGAAACCCTTGTTTTATGCATCACCCCACCTCACCTTTCCCGTTAAGCAGCCATAGTGTGTTTTCTAAACGTGTGACTCTGTTCTGTTTTGTAATTCAGTGCAAGGGTAGCGGTTTTTACATTCCCTCTATAAGTGATATCTTATGATAAGTGTCTTTTTCTGTGTGACTTATTTCACTTAGAATCGTCGTACCTAAATCCACTCATCATGCTGCTACTAGCCTTATGACGTTGATTTCATGGCTGAGTGATATTCCATTGTACAAAAGGACCACAACTTCTTTATCCATTTTTCTCTTTCCTGGGATATTTAAGGTGTAACGAAGTGGAGGTTCTTGTCAACAGAGCAGCCCTAAACTTTGGGGTGCCTGTGCCTTGCTGATTTTTAGTTTTCCCAATTTATACGCCCATGAGTGGAAGTGCCCTATGCTGTCTAAGCTGAGTTTTTTCTATGTTTCAGGACACACCGTACACTTCTCCAGAGTGGCTGTTGGCAATTTACGTCACGCCCATCAGCGTAGCAAGTCTCCCGTTTCTCCATGGCCTGTCCTGCATTTCTGGTTTTGACACTTTATTCAGCATGGCCCTTTTGACCGATGGGAAGCGAGACTTCTTTGTAGCGCTGATTTGCCTTTCCAGGTTGCTTGGTTGGCCAAAAAGGGCGCATGCGTTTTTTCCTGAATATATTCAGGAAAAAACGCATGCGCCCTTTTTGGCCAAGGGCATCATTGTCGAGGTTTTGCCGCTTTTCCCGTGCTTTAAAGGCGATTCGAATCTACCTCCTGAAATCTGTTTCCTGCAATTCTGCCTTGCTTTCAAATCCTCTTCGTTGTCTTCCGTCAATATATTTGTGGACGAGAGTTATCATTTATAACTCTGCAGGTTTGTGAATTGCAGTGCCCCTGAGCTCCATTTTTCAACTCGCTTTCTTGGGAGCTGGCCGCAAAAGCGCAGGATTGCTTCAGGCCCTATTCTGGTCCCGGGCGGCAGGCTGAGCCTGTGGTTAATTCTTCTTCCTGATGGGAAAATAGAGCGATCTGTGCCTGTCCCCTCACCTAGAGCTAGTGTCTCATTGGTTCCCCCTCTTCCCGTTCATCCTCAGGACAAATTGCAACCTGTACGGAACAGGAGGTTAAAGGTGCTGATTCTCCAAGGAGGGAGATTGCTAGTAAAGCGGCTGGAATGGCGAACCCGAGCACAAGGAGATGAGAAATGAGGTGCGTTTTAGAAACCTTTCCCGATCACACGGTGTACCATCCTCTGGGATTCTCCTGCATGTTTTCGATGTAGGAAGATGCCCTTGAACCTGGAGATTTGGGACCCATGGGATGGGTACCACGCAGTATTACTCTAAAGGGTCTGCGTTTGCTCACCCAACCTCACCAAACCTCTCAGCCCCAAGAGTGTCCACCCTTATGCCTCAATCAGCTGTGGGTCTAGATATGGTCAATCCAGGTGGCATCACAGCCCTTGAACGAATTTTGTAAGAATTTCTCTCTCTTTCACTGTCTTTGTTTCACGGGTTTTTAAAAGTGATTGATTTTTATAAAGGGGTTTAGCTGCTTTTCACTGCTGTGTTTATGCCGCTTTACACCCACTTGACTCACTTACAGAGAGATATCAATACATAGGTTTTAAGATTCTTACTAGTCAGATATATTCTTGGGCGGTGAATAGGGGGTTTTGAGTCCAGATCACTGAGCAAGGAGTAGGTCTTGTCTATTACATATTGGGTTTATGGAACGGTCTCTGAGCTAATTTGAAACCCTTGTTTTATGCATCACCCCACCTCACCTTTCCCGTTAAGCAGCCATAGTGTGTTTTCTAAACGTGTGACTCTGTTCTGTTTTGTAATTCAGTGCAAGGGTAGCGGTTTTTACATTCCCTCTATAAGTGATATCTTATGATAAGTGTCTTTTTCTGTGTGACTTATTTCACTTAGAATCGTCGTACCTAAATCCACTCATCATGCTGCTACTAGCCTTATGACGTTGATTTCATGGCTGAGTGATATTCCATTGTACAAAAGGACCACAACTTCTTTATCCATTTTTCTCTTTCCTGGGATATTTAAGGTGTAACGAAGTGGAGGTTCTTGTCAACAGAGCAGCCCTAAACTTTGGGGTGCCTGTGCCTTGCTGATTTTTAGTTTTCCCAATTTATACGCCCATGAGTGGAAGTGCCCTATGCTGTCTAAGCTGAGTTTTTTCTATGTTTCAGGACACACCGTACACTTCTCCAGAGTGGCTGTTGGCAATTTACGTCACGCCCATCAGCGTAGCAAGTCTCCCGTTTCTCCATGGCCTGTCCTGCATTTCTGGTTTTGACACTTTATTCAGCATGGCCCTTTTGACCGATGGGAAGCGAGACTTCTTTGTAGCGCTGATTTGCCTTTCCAGGTTGCTTGGTTGGCCAAAAAGGGCGCATGCGTTTTTTCCTGAATATATTCAGGAAAAAACGCATGCGCCCTTTTTGGCCAAGGGCATCATTGTCGAGGTTTTGCCGCTTTTCCCGTGCTTTAAAGGCGATTCGAATCTACCTCCTGAAATCTGTTTCCTGCAATTCTGCCTTGCTTTCAAATCCTCTTCGTTGTCTTCCGTCAATATATTTGTGGACGAGAGTTATCATTTATAACTCTGCAGGTTTGTGAATTGCAGTGCCCCTGAGCTCCATTTTTCAACTCGCTTTCTTGGGAGCTGGCCGCAAAAGTGCAGGATTGCTTCAGGCCCTATTCTGGTCCCGGGCGGCAGGCTGAGCCTGTGGTTAATTCTTCTTCCTGATGGGAAAATAGAGCGATCTGTGCCTGTCCCCTCACCTAGAGCTAGTGTCTCATTGGTTCCCCCTCTTCCCGTTCATCCTCAGGACAAATTGCAACCTGTACGGAACAGGAGGTTAAAGGTGCTGATTCTCCAAGGAGGGAGATTGCTAGTAAAGCGGCTGGAATGGCGAACCCGAGCACAAGGAGATGAGAAATGAGGTGCGTTTTAGAAACCTTTCCCGATCACACGGTGTACCATCCTCTGGGATTCTCCTGCATGTTTTCGATGTAGGAAGATGCCCTTGAACCTGGAGATTTGGGACCCATGGGATGGGTACCACGCAGTATTACTCTAAAGGGTCTGCGTTTGCTCACCCAACCTCACCAAACCTCTCAGCCCCAAGAGTGTCCACCCTTATGCCTCAATCAGCTGTGGGTCTAGATATGGTCAATCCAGGTGGCATCACAGCCCTTGAACGAATTTTGTAAGAATTTCTCTCTCTTTCACTGTCTTTGTTTCACGGGTTTTTAAAAGTGATTGATTTTTATAAAGGGGTTTAGCTGCTTTTCACTGCTGTGTTTATGCCGCTTTACACCCACTTGACTCACTTACAGAGAGATATCAATACATAGGTTTTAAGATTCTTACTAGTCAGATATATTCTTGGGCGGTGAATAGGGGGTTTTGAGTCCAGATCACTGAGCAAGGAGTAGGTCTTGTCTATTACATATTGGGTTTATGGAACGGTCTCTGAGCTAATTTGAAACCCTTGTTTTATGCATCACCCCACCTCACCTTTCCCGTTAAGCAGCCATAGTGTGTTTTCTAAACGTGTGACTCTGTTCTGTTTTGTAATTCAGTGCAAGGGTAGCGGTTTTTACATTCCCTCTATAAGTGATATCTTATGATAAGTGTCTTTTTCTGTGTGACTTATTTCACTTAGAATCGTCGTACCTAAATCCACTCATCATGCTGCTACTAGCCTTATGACGTTGATTTCATGGCTGAGTGATATTCCATTGTACAAAAGGACCACAACTTCTTTATCCATTTTTCTCTTTCCTGGGATATTTAAGGTGTAACGAAGTGGAGGTTCTTGTCAACAGAGCAGCCCTAAACTTTGGGGTGCCTGTGCCTTGCTGATTTTTAGTTTTCCCAATTTATACGCCCATGAGTGGAAGTGCCCTATGCTGTCGAAGCTGAGTTTTTTCTATGTTTCAGGACACACCGTACACTTCTCCAGAGTGGCTGTTGGCAATTTACGTCACGCCCATCAGCGTAGCAAGTCTCCCGTTTCTCCATGGCCTTTCCTGCATTTCTGGTTTTGACACTTTATTCAGCATGGCCCTTTTGACCGATGGGAAGCGAGACTTCTTTGTAGCGCTGATTTGCCTTTCCAGGTTGCTTGGTTGGCCAAAAAGGGCGCATGCGTTTTTTCCTGAATATATTCAGGAAAAAACGCATGCGCCCTTTTTGGCCAAGGGCATCATTGTCGAGGTTTTGCCGCTTTTCCCGTGCTTTAAAGGCGATTCGAATCTACCTCCTGAAATCTGTTTCCTGCAATTCTGCCTTGCTTTCAAATCCTCTTCGTTGTCTTCCGTCAATATATTTGTGGACGAGAGTTATCATTTATAACTCTGCAGGTTTGTGAATTGCAGTGCCCCTGAGCTCCATTTTTCAACTCGCTTTCTTGGGAGCTGGCCGCAAAAGCGCAGGATTGCTTCAGGCCCTATTCTGGTCCCGGGCGGCAGGCTGAGCCTGTGGTTAATTCTTCTTCCTGATGGGAAAATAGAGCGACCTGTGCCTGTCCCCTCACCTAGAGCTAGTGTCTCATTGGTTCCCCCTCTTCCCGTTCATCCTCAGGACAAATTGCAACCTGTACGGAACAGGAGGTTAAAGGTGCTGATTCTCCAAGGAGGGAGATTGCTAGTAAAGCGGCTGGAATGGCGAACCCGAGCACAAGGAGATGAGAAATGAGGTGCGTTTTAGAAACCTTTCCCGATCACACGGTGTACCATCCTCTGGGATTCTCCTGCATGTTTTCGATGTAGGAAGATGCCCTTGAACCTGGAGATTTGGGACCCATGGGATGGGTACCACGCAGTATTACTCTAAAGGGTCTGCGTTTGCTCACCCAACCTCACCAAACCTCTCAGCCCCAAGAGTGTCCACCCTTATGCCTCAATCAGCTGTGGGTCTAGATATGGTCAATCCAGGTGGCATCACAGCCCTTGAACGAATTTTGTAAGAATTTCTCTCTCTTTCACTGTCTTTGTTTCACGGGTTTTTAAAAGTGATTGATTTTTATAAAGGGGTTTAGCTGCTTTTCACTGCTGTGTTTATGCCGCTTTACACCCACTTGACTCACTTACAGAGAGATATCAATACATAGGTTTTAAGATTCTTACTAGTCAGATATATTCTTGGGCGGTGAATAGGGGGTTTTGAGTCCAGATCACTGAGCAAGGAGTAGGTCTTGTCTATTACATATTGGGTTTATGGAACGGTCTCTGAGCTAATTTGAAACCCTTGTTTTATGCATCACCCCACCTCACCTTTCCCGTTAAGCAGCCATAGTGTGTTTTCTAAACGTGTGACTCTGTTCTGTTTTGTAATTCAGTGCAAGGGTAGCGGTTTTTACATTCCCTCTATAAGTGATATCTTATGATAAGTGTCTTTTTCTGTGTGACTTATTTCACTTAGAATCGTCGTACCTAAATCCACTCATCATGCTGCTACTAGCCTTATGACGTTGATTTCATGGCTGAGTGATATTCCATTGTACAAAAGGACCACAACTTCTTTATCCATTTTTCTCTTTCCTGGGATATTTAAGGTGTAACGAAGTGGAGGTTCTTGTCAACAGAGCAGCCCTAAACTTTGGGGTGCCTGTGCCTTGCTGATTTTTAGTTTTCCCAATTTATACGCCCATGAGTGGAAGTGCCCTATGCTGTCGAAGCTGAGTTTTTTCTATGTTTCAGGACACACCGTACACTTCTCCAGAGTGGCTGTTGGCAATTTACGTCACGCCCATCAGCGTAGCAAGTCTCCCGTTTCTCCATGGCCTTTCCTGCATTTCTGGTTTTGACACTTTATTCAGCATGGCCCTTTTGACCGATGGGAAGCGAGACTTCTTTGTAGCGCTGATTTGCCTTTCCAGGTTGCTTGGTTGGCCAAAAAGGGCGCATGCGTTTTTTCCTGAATATATTCAGGAAAAAACGCATGCGCCCTTTTTGGCCAAGGGCATCATTGTCGAGGTTTTGCCGCTTTTCCCGTGCTTTAAAGGCGATTCGAATCTACCTCCTGAAATCTGTTTCCTGCAATTCTGCCTTGCTTTCAAATCCTCTTCGTTGTCTTCCGTCAATATATTTGTGGACGAGAGTTATCATTTATAACTCTGCAGGTTTGTGAATTGCAGTGCCCCTGAGCTCCATTTTTCAACTCGCTTTCTTGGGAGCTGGCCGCAAAAGCGCAGGATTGCTTCAGGCCCTATTCTGGTCCCGGGCGGCAGGCTGAGCCTGTGGTTAATTCTTCTTCCTGATGGGAAAATAGAGCGACCTGTGCCTGTCCCCTCACCTAGAGCTAGTGTCTCATTGGTTCCCCCTCTTCCCGTTCATCCTCAGGACAAATTGCAACCTGTACGGAACAGGAGGTTAAAGGTGCTGATTCTCCAAGGAGGGAGATTGCTAGTAAAGCGGCTGGAATGGCGAACCCGAGCACAAGGAGATGAGAAATGAGGTGCGTTTTAGAAACCTTTCCCGATCACACGGTGTACCATCCTCTGGGATTCTCCTGCATGTTTTCGATGTAGGAAGATGCCCTTGAACCTGGAGATTTGGGACCCATGGGATGGGTACCACGCAGTATTACTCTAAAGGGTCTGCGTTTGCTCACCCAACCTCACCAAACCTCTCAGCCCCAAGAGTGTCCACCCTTATGCCTCAATCAGCTGTGGGTCTAGATATGGTCAATCCAGGTGGCATCACAGCCCTTGAACGAATTTTGTAAGAATTTCTCTCTCTTTCACTGTCTTTGTTTCACGGGTTTTTAAAAGTGATTGATTTTTATAAAGGGGTTTAGCTGCTTTTCACTGCTGTGTTTATGCCGCTTTACACCCACTTGACTCACTTACAGAGAGATATCAATACATAGGTTTTAAGATTCTTACTAGTCAGATATATTCTTGGGCGGTGAATAGGGGGTTTTGAGTCCAGATCACTGAGCAAGGAGTAGGTCTTGTCTATTACATATTGGGTTTATGGAACGGTCTCTGAGCTAATTTGAAACCCTTGTTTTATGCATCACCCCACCTCACCTTTCCCGTTAAGCAGCCATAGTGTGTTTTCTAAACGTGTGACTCTGTTCTGTTTTGTAATTCAGTGCAAGGGTAGCGGTTTTTACATTCCCTCTATAAGTGATATCTTATGATAAGTGTCTTTTTCTGTGTGACTTATTTCACTTAGAATCGTCGTACCTAAATCCACTCATCATGCTGCTACTAGCCTTATGACGTTGATTTCATGGCTGAGTGATATTCCATTGTACAAAAGGACCACAACTTCTTTATCCATTTTTCTCTTTCCTGGGATATTTAAGGTGTAACGAAGTGGAGGTTCTTGTCAACAGAGCAGCCCTAAACTTTGGGGTGCCTGTGCCTTGCTGATTTTTAGTTTTCCCAATTTATACGCCCATGAGTGGAAGTGCCCTATGCTGTCGAAGCTGAGTTTTTTCTATGTTTCAGGACACACCGTACACTTCTCCAGAGTGGCTGTTGGCAATTTACGTCACGCCCATCAGCGTAGCAAGTCTCCCGTTTCTCCATGGCCTTTCCTGCATTTCTGGTTTTGACACTTTATTCAGCATGGCCCTTTTGACCGATGGGAAGCGAGACTTCTTTGTAGCGCTGATTTGCCTTTCCAGGTTGCTTGGTTGGCCAAAAAGGGCGCATGCGTTTTTTCCTGAATATATTCAGGAAAAAACGCATGCGCCCTTTTTGGCCAAGGGCATCATTGTCGAGGTTTTGCCGCTTTTCCCGTGCTTTAAAGGCGATTCGAATCTACCTCCTGAAATCTGTTTCCTGCAATTCTGCCTTGCTTTCAAATCCTCTTCGTTGTCTTCCGTCAATATATTTGTGGACGAGAGTTATCATTTATAACTCTGCAGGTTTGTGAATTGCAGTGCCCCTGAGCTCCATTTTTCAACTCGCTTTCTTGGGAGCTGGCCGCAAAAGCGCAGGATTGCTTCAGGCCCTATTCTGGTCCCGGGCGGCAGGCTGAGCCTGTGGTTAATTCTTCTTCCTGATGGGAAAATAGAGCGACCTGTGCCTGTCCCCTCACCTAGAGCTAGTGTCTCATTGGTTCCCCCTCTTCCCGTTCATCCTCAGGACAAATTGCAACCTGTACGGAACAGGAGGTTAAAGGTGCTGATTCTCCAAGGAGGGAGATTGCTAGTAAAGCGGCTGGAATGGCGAACCCGAGCACAAGGAGATGAGAAATGAGGTGCGTTTTAGAAACCTTTCCCGATCACACGGTGTACCATCCTCTGGGATTCTCCTGCATGTTTTCGATGTAGGAAGATGCCCTTGAACCTGGAGATTTGGGACCCATGGGATGGGTACCACGCAGTATTACTCTAAAGGGTCTGCGTTTGCTCACCCAACCTCACCAAACCTCTCAGCCCCAAGAGTGTCCACCCTTATGCCTCAATCAGCTGTGGGTCTAGATATGGTCAATCCAGGTGGCATCACAGCCCTTGAACGAATTTTGTAAGAATTTCTCTCTCTTTCACTGTCTTTGTTTCACGGGTTTTTAAAAGTGATTGATTTTTATAAAGGGGTTTAGCTGCTTTTCACTGCTGTGTTTATGCCGCTTTACACCCACTTGACTCACTTACAGAGAGATATCAATACATAGGTTTTAAGATTCTTACTAGTCAGATATATTCTTGGGCGGTGAATAGGGGGTTTTGAGTCCAGATCACTGAGCAAGGAGTAGGTCTTGTCTATTACATATTGGGTTTATGGAACGGTCTCTGAGCTAATTTGAAACCCTTGTTTTATGCATCACCCCACCTCACCTTTCCCGTTAAGCAGCCATAGTGTGTTTTCTAAACGTGTGACTCTGTTCTGTTTTGTAATTCAGTGCAAGGGTAGCGGTTTTTACATTCCCTCTATAAGTGATATCTTATGATAAGTGTCTTTTTCTGTGTGACTTATTTCACTTAGAATCGTCGTACCTAAATCCACTCATCATGCTGCTACTAGCCTTATGACGTTGATTTCATGGCTGAGTGATATTCCATTGTACAAAAGGACCACAACTTCTTTATCCATTTTTCTCTTTCCTGGGATATTTAAGGTGTAACGAAGTGGAGGTTCTTGTCAACAGAGCAGCCCTAAACTTTGGGGTGCCTGTGCCTTGCTGATTTTTAGTTTTCCCAATTTATACGCCCATGAGTGGAAGTGCCCTATGCTGTCGAAGCTGAGTTTTTTCTATGTTTCAGGACACACCGTACACTTCTCCAGAGTGGCTGTTGGCAATTTACGTCACGCCCATCAGCGTAGCAAGTCTCCCGTTTCTCCATGGCCTTTCCTGCATTTCTGGTTTTGACACTTTATTCAGCATGGCCCTTTTGACCGATGGGAAGCGAGACTTCTTTGTAGCGCTGATTTGCCTTTCCAGGTTGCTTGGTTGGCCAAAAAGGGCGCATGCGTTTTTTCCTGAATATATTCAGGAAAAAACGCATGCGCCCTTTTTGGCCAAGGGCATCATTGTCGAGGTTTTGCCGCTTTTCCCGTGCTTTAAAGGCGATTCGAATCTACCTCCTGAAATCTGTTTCCTGCAATTCTGCCTTGCTTTCAAATCCTCTTCGTTGTCTTCCGTCAATATATTTGTGGACGAGAGTTATCATTTATAACTCTGCAGGTTTGTGAATTGCAGTGCCCCTGAGCTCCATTTTTCAACTCGCTTTCTTGGGAGCTGGCCGCAAAAGCGCAGGATTGCTTCAGGCCCTATTCTGGTCCCGGGCGGCAGGCTGAGCCTGTGGTTAATTCTTCTTCCTGATGGGAAAATAGAGCGATCTCTGCCTGTCCCCTCACCTAGAGCTAGTGTCTCATTGGTTCCCCCTCTTCCCGTTCATCCTCAGGACAAATTGCAACCTGTACGGAACAGGAGGTTAAAGGTGCTGATTCTCCAAGGAGGGAGATTGCTAGTAAAGCGGCTGGAATGGCGAACCCGAGCACAAGGAGATGAGAAATGAGGTGCGTTTTAGAAACCTTTCCCGATCACACGGTGTACCATCCTCTGGGATTCTCCTGCATGTTTTCGATGTAGGAAGATGCCCTTGAACCTGGAGATTTGGGACCCATGGGATGGGTACCACGCAGTATTACTCTAAAGGGTCTGCGTTTGCTCACCCAACCTCACCAAACCTCTCAGCCCCAAGAGTGTCCACCCTTATGCCTCAATCAGCTGTGGGTCTAGATATGGTCAATCCAGGTGGCATCACAGCCCTTGAACGAATTTTGTAAGAATTTCTCTCTCTTTCACTGTCTTTGTTTCACGGGTTTTTAAAAGTGATTGATTTTTATAAAGGGGTTTAGCTGCTTTTCACTGCTGTGTTTATGCCGCTTTACACCCACTTGACTCACTTACAGAGAGATATCAATACATAGGTTTTAAGATTCTTACTAGTCAGATATATTCTTGGGCGGTGAATAGGGGGTTTTGAGTCCAGATCACTGAGCAAGGAGTAGGTCTTGTCTATTACATATTGGGTTTATGGAACGGTCTCTGAGCTAATTTGAAACCCTTGTTTTATGCATCACCCCACCTCACCTTTCCCGTTAAGCAGCCATAGTGTGTTTTCTAAACGTGTGACTCTGTTCTGTTTTGTAATTCAGTGCAAGGGTAGCGGTTTTTACATTCCCTCTATAAGTGATATCTTATGATAAGTGTCTTTTTCTGTGTGACTTATTTCACTTAGAATCGTCGTACCTAAATCCACTCATCATGCTGCTACTAGCCTTATGACGTTGATTTCATGGCTGAGTGATATTCCATTGTACAAAAGGACCACAACTTCTTTATCCATTTTTCTCTTTCCTGGGATATTTAAGGTGTAACGAAGTGGAGGTTCTTGTCAACAGAGCAGCCCTAAACTTTGGGGTGCCTGTGCCTTGCTGATTTTTAGTTTTCCCAATTTATACGCCCATGAGTGGAAGTGCCCTATGCTGTCGAAGCTGAGTTTTTTCTATGTTTCAGGACACACCGTACACTTCTCCAGAGTGGCTGTTGGCAATTTACGTCACGCCCATCAGCGTAGCAAGTCTCCCGTTTCTCCATGGCCTTTCCTGCATTTCTGGTTTTGACACTTTATTCAGCATGGCCCTTTTGACCGATGGGAAGCGAGACTTCTTTGTAGCGCTGATTTGCCTTTCCAGGTTGCTTGGTTGGCCAAAAAGGGCGCATGCGTTTTTTCCTGAATATATTCAGGAAAAAACGCATGCGCCCTTTTTGGCCAAGGGCATCATTGTCGAGGTTTTGCCGCTTTTCCCGTGCTTTAAAGGCGATTCGAATCTACCTCCTGAAATCTGTTTCCTGCAATTCTGCCTTGCTTTCAAATCCTCTTCGTTGTCTTCCGTCAATATATTTGTGGACGAGAGTTATCATTTATAACTCTGCAGGTTTGTGAATTGCAGTGCCCCTGAGCTCCATTTTTCAACTCGCTTTCTTGGGAGCTGGCCGCAAAAGCGCAGGATTGCTTCAGGCCCTATTCTGGTCCCGGGCGGCAGGCTGAGCCTGTGGTTAATTCTTCTTCCTGATGGGAAAATAGAGCGATCTCTGCCTGTCCCCTCACCTAGAGCTAGTGTCTCATTGGTTCCCCCTCTTCCCGTTCATCCTCAGGACAAATTGCAACCTGTACGGAACAGGAGGTTAAAGGTGCTGATTCTCCAAGGAGGGAGATTGCTAGTAAAGCGGCTGGAATGGCGAACCCGAGCACAAGGAGATGAGAAATGAGGTGCGTTTTAGAAACCTTTCCCGATCACACGGTGTACCATCCTCTGGGATTCTCCTGCATGTTTCGATGTAGGAAGATGCCCTTGAACCTGGAGATTTGGGACCCATGGGATGGGTACCACGCAGTATTACTCTAAAGGGTCTGCGTTTGCTCACCCAACCTCACCAAACCTCTCAGCCCCAAGAGTGTCCACCCTTATGCCTCAATCAGCTGTGGGTCTAGATATGGTCAATCCAGGTGGCATACAGGCCCTTGAACGAATTTTGTAAGAATTTCTCTCTCTTTCACTGTCTTTGTTTCACGGTTTTTAAAAGTGATTGATTTTTATAAAGGGTTTAGCTGCTTTCACTGCTGTGTTTATGCCGCTTTACACCCACTTGACTCACTTACAGAGAGATATCAATACATAGGTTTTAAGATTCTTACTAGTCAGATATATTCTTGGGCGGTGAATAGGGGTTTTGAGTCCAGATCACTGAGCAAGGAGTAGGTCTTGTCTATTACATATTGGGTTTATGGAACGGTCTCTGAGCTAATTTGAAACCCTTGTTTTATGCATCACCCCACCTCACCTTTCCCGTTAAGCAGCCATAGTGTGTTTTCTAAACGTGTGACTCTGTTCTGTTTTGTAATTCAGTGCAAGGGTAGCGGTTTTTACATTCCCTCTATAAGTGATATCTTATGATAAGTGTCTTTTTCTGTGTGACTTATTTCACTTAGAATCGTCGTACCTAAATCCACTCATCATGCTGCTACTAGCCTTATGACGTTGATTTCATGGCTGAGTGATATTCCATTGTACAAAAGGACCACAACTTCTTTATCCATTTTTCTCTTTCCTGGGATATTTAAGGTGTAACGAAGTGGAGGTTCTTGTCAACAGAGCAGCCCTAAACTTTGGGGTGCCTGTGCCTTGCTGATTTTTAGTTTTCCCAATTTATACGCCCATGAGTGGAAGTGCCCCTATGCTGTCGAAGCTGAGTTTTTTCTATGTTTCAGGACACACCGTACACTTCTCCAGAGTGGCTGTTGGCAATTTACGTCACGCCCATCAGCGTAGCAAGTCTCCCGTTTCTCCATGGCCTTTCCTGCATTTCTGGTTTTGACACTTTATTCAGCATGGCCCTTTTGACCGATGGGAAGCGAGACTTCTTTGTAGCGCTGATTTGCCTTTCAGGTTGCTTGGTTGGCCAAAAAGGGCGCATGCGTTTTTTCCTGAATATATTCAGGAAAAAACGCATGCGCCCTTTTTGGCCAAGGGCATCATTGTCGAGGTTTTGCCGCTTTTCCCGTGCTTTTAAAGGCGATTCGAATCTACCTCCTGAAATCTGTTTCCTGCAATTCTGCCTTGCTTTCAAATCCTCTTCGTTGTCTTCCGTCAATATATTTGTGGACGAGAGTTATCATTTATAACTCTGCAGGTTTGTGAATTGCAGTGCCCCTGAGCTCCATTTTTCAACTCGCTTTCTTGGGAGCTGGCCGCAAAAGCGCAGGATTGCTTCAGGCCCTATTCTGGTCCCGGGCGGCAGGCTGAGCCTGTGGTTAATTCTTCTTCCTGATGGGAAAATAGAGCGATCTCTGCCTGTCCCCTCACCTAGAGCTAGTGTCTCATTGGTTCCCCCTCTTCCCGTTCATCCTCAGGACAAATTGCAACCTGTACGGAACAGGAGGTTAAAGGTGCTGATTCTCCAAGGAGGGAGATTGCTAGTAAAGCGGCTGGAATGGCGAACCCGAGCACAAGGAGATGAGAAATGAGGTGCGTTTTAGAAACCTTTCCCGATCACACGGTGTACCATCCTCTGGGATTCTCCTGCATGTTTTCGATGTAGGAAGATGCCCTTGAACCTGGAGATTTGGGACCCATGGGATGGGTACCACGCAGTATTACTCTAAAGGGTCTGCGTTTGCTCACCCAACCTCACCAAACCTCTCAGCCCCAAGAGTGTCCACCCTTATGCCTCAATCAGCTGTGGGTCTAGATATGGTCAATCCAGGTGGCATCACAGCCCTTGAACGAATTTTGTAAGAATTTCTCTCTCTTTCACTGTCTTTGTTTCACGGGTTTTTAAAAGTGATTGATTTTTATAAAGGGGTTTAGCTGCTTTTCACTGCTGTGTTTATGCCGCTTTACACCCACTTGACTCACTTACAGAGAGATATCAATACATAGGTTTTAAGATTCTTACTAGTCAGATATATTCTTGGGCGGTGAATAGGGGGTTTTGAGTCCAGATCACTGAGCAAGGAGTAGGTCTTGTCTATTACATATTGGGTTTATGGAACGGTCTCTGAGCTAATTTGAAACCCTTGTTTTATGCATCACCCCACCTCACCTTTCCCGTTAAGCAGCCATAGTGTGTTTTCTAAACGTGTGACTCTGTTCTGTTTTGTAATTCAGTGCAAGGGTAGCGGTTTTTACATTCCCTCTATAAGTGATATCTTATGATAAGTGTCTTTTCTGTGTGACTTATTTCACTTAGAATCGTCGTACCTAAATCCACTCATCATGCTGCTACTAGCCTTATGACGTTGATTTCATGGCTGAGTGATATTCCATTGTACAAAAGGACCACAACTTCTTTATCCATTTTTCTCTTTCCTGGGATATTTAAGGTGTAACGAAGTGGAGGTTCTTGTCAACAGAGCAGCCCTAAACTTTGGGGTGCCTGTGCCTTGCTGATTTTTAGTTTTCCCAATTTATACGCCCATGAGTGGAAGTGCCCTATGCTGTCGAAGCTGAGTTTTTTCTATGTTTCAGGACACACCGTACACTTCTCCAGAGTGGCTGTTGGCAATTTACGTCACGCCCATCAGCGTAGCAAGTCTCCCGTTTCTCCATGGCCTTTCCTGCATTTCTGGTTTTGACACTTTATTCAGCATGGCCCTTTTGACCGATGGGAAGCGAGACTTCTTTGTAGCGCTGATTTGCCTTTCCAGGTTGCTTGTTGGCCAAAAAGGGCGCATGCGTTTTTTCCTGAATATATTCAGGAAAAAACGCATGCGCCCTTTTTGGCCAAGGGCATCATTGTCGAGGTTTTGCCGCTTTTCCCGTGCTTTAAAGGCGATTCGAATCTACCTCCTGAAATCTGTTTCCTGCAATTCTGCCTTGCTTTCAAATCCTCTTCGTTGTCTTCCGTCAATATATTTGTGACGAGAGTTATCATTTATAACTCTGCAGGTTTGTGAATTGCAGTGCCCCTGAGCTCCATTTTTCAACTCGCTTTCTTGGGAGCTGGCCGCAAAAGCGCAGGATTGCTTCAGGCCCTATTCTGGTCCCGGGCGGCAGGCTGAGCCTGTGGTTAATTCTTCTTCCTGATGGGAAAATAGAGCGACCTGTGCCTGTCCCCTCACCTAGAGCTAGTGTCTCATTGGTTCCCCCTCTTCCCGTTCATCCTCAGGACAAATTGCAACCTGTACGGAACAGGAGGTTAAAGGTGCTGATTCTCCAAGGAGGGAGATTGCTAGTAAAGCGGCTGGAATGGCGAACCCGAGCACAAGGAGATGAGAAATGAGGTGCGTTTTAGAAACCTTTCCCGATCACACGGTGTACCATCCTCTGGGATTCTCCTGCATGTTTTCGATGTAGGAAGATGCCCTTGAACCTGGAGATTTGGGACCCATGGGATGGGTACCACGCAGTATTACTCTAAAGGGTCTGCGTTTGCTCACCCAACCTCACCAAACCTCTCAGCCCCAAGAGTGTCCACCCTTATGCCTCAATCAGCTGTGGGTCTAGATATGGTCAATCCAGGTGGCATCACAGCCTTGAACGAATTTTGTAAGAATTTCTCTCTCTTTCACTGTCTTTGTTTCACGGGTTTTTAAAAGTGATTGATTTTTATAAAGGGGTTTAGCTGCTTTTCACTGCTGTGTTTATGCCGCTTTACACCCACTTGACTCACTTACAGAGAGATATCAATACATAGGTTTTAAGATTCTTACTAGTCAGATATATTCTTGGGCGGTGAATAGGGGGTTTTGAGTCCAGATCACTGAGCAAGGAGTAGGTCTTGTCTATTACATATTGGGTTTATGGAACGGTCTCTGAGCTAATTTGAAACCCTTGTTTTATGCATCACCCCACCTCACCTTTCCCGTTAAGCAGCCATAGTGTGTTTTCTAAACGTGTGACTCTGTTCTGTTTTGTAATTCAGTGCAAGGGTAGCGGTTTTACATTCCCTCTATAAGTGATATCTTATGATAAGTGTCTTTTTCTGTGTGACTTATTTCACTTAGAATCGTCGTACCTAAATCCACTCATCATGCTGCTACTAGCCTTATGACGTTGATTTCATGGCTGAGTGATATTCCATTGTACAAAAGGACCACAACTTCTTTATCCATTTTTCTCTTTCCTGGGATATTTAAGGTGTAACGAAGTGGAGGTTCTTGTCAACAGAGCAGCCCTAAACTTTGGGGTGCCTGTGCCTTGCTGATTTTTAGTTTTCCCAATTTATACGCCCATGAGTGGAAGTGCCCTATGCTGTCGAAGCTGAGTTTTTTCTATGTTTCAGGACACACCGTACACTTCTCCAGAGTGGCTGTTGGCAATTTACGTCACGCCCATCAGCGTAGCAAGTCTCCCGTTTCTCCATGGCCTTTCCTGCATTTCTGGTTTTGACACTTTATTCAGCATGGCCCTTTTGACCGATGGGAAGCGAGACTTCTTTGTAGCGCTGATTTGCTTTCCAGGTTGCTTGGTTGGCCAAAAAGGGCGCATGCGTTTTTTCCTGAATATATTCAGGAAAAAACGCATGCGCCCTTTTTGGCCAAGGGCATCATTGTCGAGGTTTTGCCGCTTTTCCCGTGCTTTAAAGGCGATTCGAATCTACCTCCTGAAATCTGTTTCCTGCAATTCTGCCTTGCTTTCAAATCCTCTTCGTTGTCTTCCGTCAATATATTTGTGGACGAGAGTTATCATTTATAACTCTGCAGGTTTGTGAATTGCAGTGCCCCTGAGCTCCATTTTTCAACTCGCTTTCTTGGGAGCTGGCCGCAAAAGCGCAGGATTGCTTCAGGCCCTATTCTGGTCCCGGGCGGCAGGCTGAGCCTGTGGTTAATTCTTCTTCCTGATGGGAAAATAGAGCGACCTGTGCCTGTCCCCTCACCTAGAGCTAGTGTCTCATTGGTTCCCCCTCTTCCCGTTCATCCTCAGGACAAATTGCAACCTGTACGGAACAGGAGGTTAAAGGTGCTGATTCTCC